>NC_142010.1:40980578-41140578 GCF_049901735.1 Notechis scutatus
CAAAAATGATCCCAATAGACTTTGGATGCTCAAAAAAATCTTTGACAAAAATTCTCTCACAAAAGTGTCTTTAATTCAGAGATAAGAATTCCAGGGTCAGCCAGCTGGTTTTGTACTTGAGTCAGAACTAGAATTCACAGCCTCTGGGATTCTGGCCAAGTGCCAATATAGATAGCCCTTCTTTTTGCAACTGTATTGTTCGTTTGTAGTTACGATGGTGGTGAAAAAGTAACTTTATGATCAATTCTCACATATGTGATCTTTGAAGTATGTAAAGCAAGGAAAATCTGAAGTAAGATCATAAGGTTACAATCACGGTTTGACTTAGTAACCACTTCACTTAATGACAAAGGTGTTTGTCATAATTGATTGCTAAATGAGGACTATATGTACACCAAACTGGTATTCTCTCTCTCTCTAAATCTAGATAATTTAAACTGCAAATAGCAATAGAGCATGCAAATGATACAATTCTGTATGTACAAATTACAATGTTCCAAATGTATGTTTCTTTTCAAATATTAGTGAAAACTTCCATAGAGTTTGGAAAAATTAGGCCAGTAAATTAACTTGAGAAGTGCTTTATGTTGATAATAAAATCAGACCCTTTGGGTAATATCCTTTGCAGAGACAATGTTCTTTTCATTAAGTCTATTACAAGTTAATCTTCGATAGTGCTATTATGTATTTAGGTGAGCAATTATGTGAATGTGTCAATTTACCTTTGCTAAAGTTAATATGTTGTTCACATAACTTATTACTTATTAATGTGTCCGTTCTTAGAATTTGGAAGTCGTGGTTTATATTTTAGCAGATTTTCTGGAGCCAGAAATTATTTTAAACAAACCTTTGCTTAGTGCAGTGTGTGATTGAACTTCCTGCCCCATCCCTTGTGATTAGTAATTTTATCCTAATTCCTTTTAATATGTCAAAAAGCAGGAAAAAAAAAGGGAAAGAGTCTTTTTAGACAAGCACATGGTGTTCTTTAAATTTCAGTGGTTTGGGTGTTTTTTTAGTTACAATGCTTTTTTTTTTTTTGTAAATTAAGTTGTGTTTGTTGACAATATATACAGTAAACGTAAAGGTTCCCCTCGCACATACGTGCCAGTCGTTTCCGGATCTAGGGGGTGGTGCTCATCTCCGTTACAAAGCTGAAGAGCCAGCGCTGTCCAAAGACGTCTCCATGGTCATGTGGCCGGTATGACTAACCACCAAAAGCAAATGGAATGCTGTTACCTACTAAAGTGGTCCCTATTTTTCCACTTGCATTTTTGCATGCTTTCAAACTGCTAGGTTGGCAGAAGCTGGGAGAAGTAACTGGAGCTCACTCCATTATGAGGCACTACGGATTCAAACCGCTGACCTGCTGACCTTTCTGATCGACAAGTTCAGCATCTTAGCCACTGAGCCACCCTAACCCTAACCCTAACCCTAACTCTTTCTATATATCTATCTTGTAATATATACCGTAAACTTAGCTTAAGAAGCTGCACAAAGATTTCTATACAGATTTTGTCCATAAGGACTTGGCTAAACTATCACCCTCCTTTTCCTTCTGATTCATACAGGTGCTCTCTATCTCAACTTTGATATGTTCCCTCTCTTTGATACTTACAATACTTTCATTACTCAGACTTGTTTTTGACCTAGAGAAAAGAAAAAAAACAGAAAAGAAAACAACTTTGTTTGTTTGTTTGTTTGCCCAGTCTGTGATTTCCAAATGCTGTCGCCTTTATCTACTAGGAGTTTCTCTGCACAGCTGTCTTTCAAATCGTTCTTGATTCAGCTGCAGATGCCTTACCCTGTTATGCTTAGATTCTCAAGGACTTCCACACCACACAGCATATATACATCACCAGCAATGTTCATTGACCAGTAATAACTTCTGTTATTACTTCTGTTGCCCAGCACTCTTTTATATATATATATATATATACATAGTTCCACAAAAAGGCAAATATATTTGCTGTCAAATGGCTTAAATAAGCAGGAAGTTTCTAGGTCGGGGCTGTCAAACATGCAGCCTGGATACGTCACATGCCAGCCATGCACCCACCCGATTTAGCATAGGGGGAAAAAGTCGTGATACGTAACATGATGCCACCATGATGACATGAGTTTGACACCCCTATTCTAGGTTGTATAACAGTTTTCCTGATGCTGTCAAGAAGGGGGGGGGAGTGTAATTTTGAGATCATTTTGTAACATACATTTTCATCAGTTATCTCATCCTACCTCATATCCAGAGACAGAGGATTATAAATGAACATTTATTTATTTATTTTATTTGTTTTTGTCAAGTAATTATAAGATAACAGGTATAAGTATAACACAGTTATGAATACATGAAATGGATACATATAAGAAAAATAAAAAGAAACAATAGGACAGGGACGGTAGGCACATTGGTGCGCTTATGCACGCCCCCTACAGACCTCTTAGGAAAGGGTTGAGGTCAATAGTAGATGCATCTTCCTTTACCTCTGTTGAATGTAGACTTTCCTACAACTTAAAGGTTAACCAAATCTTTGGGCTAGTTTCAAAATTGCAAGCTTTTCTAGTATCTTTAAAATCAACTTTTGGACATCTCTGACTGAACACCAATTAAGATCTTAAGAAACAGAAAGTCAGTTGATTGGCTTGTGGTTTTCTTAATTGTTCCACTATAGCTTATATATAAATCTGTACACTTCAATAAAATAATTATTTTTATTAGAATAAACTTCAGATACACCCTCTAGGTTTACTTACACAGGTAAGTTTCTATCACTTCTCAACATCAGAGTCAAAAACTTTTTTTTTTTTTAATTAGAGGTAACAATTTTTCATGGAAGATTTTTATAACTCCAAGATCTCTGGTATTAGAGAATATTGCTCTTTTGAGATTATAATTCCATTGTATATCATTCCAATTATAAACCACTTGTATCTCATGCGACAAATTTTGAATTAGAAATAGCAGGGTAATAATATCTAATATTTTTGCTGTAAGGCAGAATATTAATCATGTTTGCTTTCATAAATCTGGATTTAACAATGTGTAAAGAATTGATCTATCTCAGTTTTCTCTCTTAGGGTACTAACATGATGTATAATTATCTGCTATTTAAGCATATAAGAATATAAGGAACTCAATTTATAATACAGTTGGAATACATAAGAATGGAGTAGTTCAAGCATGAATGTATAAGTTCTTGTACAGCAAGCCTCTTTAAATATGTATAAAGAATTGTTCATGCATAGTGGCCCTTGTTTCTTTTACAATAACATAATTTTATTAAGGATTATATTAAACATATAACAGAAATACAAAATACAAAAATACAAAAAAAACAAAATACAAAAAACTATTACAATAATGCATAAAAGAATAAAGAAGAAAATTAAAAAGTGAAAACCTCCCTAAAAAAAAAGAAATGTGAAATATAAGAATAAGCTTCTCCCTTTATCCCCATCAAGTATATTCAACATTAACAACTTATTGTTTCTTGAAATACAACCAAATACCTCTTCATTCCATACCTCACCCCATTTTCTATTAACTGGTCTCTAATTTTTCACCTCTCCTTATTAGTCAACAGAGATCCAGGAGAAATTATCAAAAATACTAATGACATAAGTGTGCAATCCTCCTTTCCATTTGGTTTCCCTTATATCTCTCTTAACAATTAAACATTGTAAAAAAGACATTAAAAACTATTAAGTATTACCAGAAATAAATAAGTCCTTTTTAGAAATAAAAAAAATCAATCCATTACACCATTAGATGTTTCCAAACTAAAAATTACTCAGTGGCATTTGTTTTCCTTTGCAAAATAAATGTTGCTATAGAATGTGCAGCAGATACCTTTGAAAACAAATTCATCATGTAATCCAGGTAAACATATCTACTAAGAACCGTATCCTACCCAATTCAGTTGGGCTTACTTCTGCTGACAGTTCAAGTCTCACTGGCTCAAGGTTGACTTGGCCTTCCATCCTTTTGAGGTCGATAAAATAAGGACCCAGATTGTTGGGGGCAATATGCTGTCTGTAAACCACTCAGAGAGGGCTGAAAAGCACAGTGAAGTGGCATATAAGTCTAAGTGCTATTGCTATGACTTGTGAATATAGGATTTTGACACGAATAGCTAATCCACACACAATTTCCCTTAATATCTATAGTTCTGATCACTGAATTACTTCTGTAGTTCTGATCACTGAATTACTTTAATAACTTGGTTATCAAAGAATATAATTCAATATACTAGAAGTTCTTGTCAACCAAATGATTTCATTCCATGTTTTTGTTTTGGTCATGCATTGATACCTTTAAACATGCAGTTTTCATATGCTTCTAAGCTAATTCCCTGCCTTTTTTCTTTTCCCTACATTTAACCCCTCACTCCTGTTAACCTACTTAGGAAATTTAAACTATAATATGGAATATTATATCTTATAGGAAGGACAGTCTTGCTCTCAGTTATTGCTCCCTGTATCTTGAAATGCAGTTATTTAGTTCAACAACTTTAATATTTCCTGCCTGTACCAACTTTACTGTGACTCCTAGGCTGCATAATACTAGAAAATCAAATTAAAATCATTAAGACTGAAGACCTATAATCAAATATTGAAAACCTATAATCAAATATCTTCCAAATTGCATTATTCATCAGAATCACTATTAAATAGTAAGGTAAAACATGGCTAAGGATGCTGAATGTATTTTGGCAAATTATATTTTCTGATTGGCAAGCAATGAAATGTTTTTGTTTTTTTTTAGGATACCCATAGTTTGACAACTATACTTAGTTTGTTAAATATGGTGTAGTAAAAAGCCAGAATTACACTACCTGAGGAGATGGTAAATTAAAGCAGAAATTGGCTATAAGCTATTGGGGGTATTTTGTAATATCCAGTCATAGTTTGATTTTTAAGCTTGCCAGAAACCATGATCTAACGCCAAAGAATTTTTCAGTAAGACTAACTACTCTCTTATATCCTGTATAAATTTGTTACTGTTACAAGAGGTGTAACATTCAAAAATAATTCCCAACTTTCTATAAAATATTTTCATAGATGTTTTTTTTTTTTTTACCAAAAAACCCCCTATGAAAATATTTTATAGAAGGTTGGGAATAATTTTAGCAAAGTATATGCGGACATTAACAGGATCATAATAGAAAGAAAAAAAGAAGCAAGGAAACTGGAGTTTATCAGTTTCCCCTTAAGTATGAACCAGGAACCAGGTTGATGCTGTCAGCTTAATAACTTTCAGACAAAAGAAAATATGAAGCCATGAAATAAAGTTGGCATTTGAATTCCAGCTGCTGTCAATTTAATAACTCCTCTTAAGAAAAGACAACAGAAAGAAGAAAATGTTTTATGCTCTAGGAATAGCTGATGGTAAATACCGCAACATTCAAATTAAAATGTAGTAGTTTCTCAATCCAACAGAAGTAAACAAAATAAAATTTATAAACTGTTCTAAATGCAATAGTAAAATACTAAGAAATCTTATTAAAACTAATTAATAAGGAATATGAGTCTCCAGCCCTACTTTATTACTGAATTCGTTAACCTGGGGATCTTTTTAAAGGATTTGCTTTTTCCCCCCTAGTCTGTTCGCATGATAGGCTGATAATTTGTTTCTAGTAAACCATGAATATTTGCATTCCTCCTCCACTCCTCACATCACAGTCCTGCTTTGCCTATTTTGCGAGTGTGTTATGACTTTGCACATACATATGGAAGGGGCAGGGCTTATTTTGCAATAGTGAATTAGGTGACGAAATTATTCAATTAGTGCTTCTGAACAAAACATCCATAGTCAGCAACATCACATGAGTGGCTGGTTGTATTAAGTTTAATTTCTTTCTTTCTCTGAACTCCTACAGTGACACATCTGAAAATTTAGAATAAATCCTATATCAGCCAAAGTAAATGCTATTTTTTTTACTGTTCAAGCTGCAACTGGCAATTATTATTTTCACAGAAAGATATCTATACAGAGATTTTAATCAAGGATGATCTATTTCAGTCCAGGAAATATCTGAGGAATAATAAGAGTACTTGCTGCAAAGTCAAGAATTTTTGAGTTGACTTTATAACAAAAGTAACTTAAATAAGTCATCTAGAGAAGTTTGATGGAAATATGCAGAAAATGTTAACCTAGGCAAAAGGGGCTGAAACTGGTTTTAAATCCAGACTAACAAGATAATATGTGGAAGTGGGTGAAGTAGGGAGAAGGAGGAAGGGAGGGAGGGAGGAAGAGGAGGACAATCAGACTTGCAACATTTTATTATTATAGCCAATGTCAATAAAAGTAGTTTTAGCTTTCTTGTGGAGTCTATTTCCTGACCTGATCTATCCAATGTGGCTGAGAACAAGAGAAAATAAGAGTTTCTAGTCAAAAGAGGATTCAACTTCACATGAGTACAATATAAACCTTTGCAGCAATGTACTCTTATACCTTTCATCATAAAGTTATAAAGCTCTTATAAATTAATTAACTTGGCCTCTTCAGAGGCAGTAATAGTTAGAGCATCATTACACTCATCATTTGAAATGAGCAAACCTTGACCCAGAAAAGTAAAATAACTTACCTAGGTCAGATATCAGTCAATTGAGTAAATCAATGGTTTTTCTGACTGCACCTATATCATAGTCTCTGACAGCTTCAGGTAAAATACTGATAACTTGCATGATAAGTATGAACAGCCATAATACAACTTTTCAGAATAACTAAAAATGCTTCATCATAGCTTTAATTAATAGCATAGAAAATATATTTGAATTTAAATTCAATCCTCTAATTTAGAGTGAAATCAAGTGTTTATACTTCAATAATAAATTAGTGCCAAGGGCGGCTTCTTACAGTATAATTTTGTACATCGGTAAATGTACTAAAGTATAGCTGTAGCTAAAGTGAGGATCAAGGGCAGGCAATCTCATCTTTCTATTTCACTAAACTTTTCCAAGGTTATATAAGGACAAAAGGAGAAAGAAAAAAGTTAGGCCATCAGCTGCATGTGTTATGTGACATATTGAAATTATTATTTAAAAAAAATGTGGAATTCATTGTGACAGGTACAATTTTTTTCCTTGCAAAAATTGCTGGCAAAATAACCGCCCCCCTATTTTTATTGTACATAACTAGGTCAATTAAAGATCAGATAAAGTTATATAAAGATGTATGGGTGGATTATTTTTTTTTATCATCTCATACAGTTCTTCATTCAAAGTAAAATTGGAGTGTTTAATTCTCAATTTTTGTTCAAGAGGTACTCAATGAAAGAGAAGGATTTTATGGTTGTTTTTCAAATGATAGTGGGTATCAGTTAGCTGAAGCCCCAAATTTTCTTATATTTAGAAAAAATAATCTAACCTAATACATTTCAACCTTGGAGGTTGATGTTTGACAAAGCAAAACAGCACTGGAGTGGTTTAACATAAAGTCTTGATGACTGTGATTCTGAATTGGATTAGTGTTACACTGCTGGTTTGGATATAAGGTTTGGATTAGTGTTACACTGCTGAAGAATATAAGATTTGAAGAGGCTGTATCCCAATATTAAGTGGGCTACATTTGGAATCATGTATTCAGGTCTGGTCACTACATAGAGTGCTGAGGCACTAGAAAGATTGAGGTAACATGAAATGGCAATTTCCCAGAAAGGAGAGATCACATTTCAAGGAGCAAAGAGAAAAGAAGAAATACAAGTTGGAGCTGGAGAAGATGAGAGTTAGGATAGCCACACTCTATAAATTCTCTGGGTATATCCATCAGGGTGATAGTAGTAAAGATTTAGTCTGGCAAGATTCTGCCTTTAGTATGTGATGTTCTATGTCAACTCACATCGTCATGGCGGCATCACAATTCCCCCCCCCTTTGTTTAAACCAGGCATGGGCATGGCCAGTGTGTGATGCATCTGGCCTGTGGGCCACAAGTTTGACAGCCCTGTTCGATGTCATTCTTGGACTGGGCCTGACATTTGAGCAGCAACAAAGAAGATAAGGGGTCTGGAGCTTAATATCAACACATAAAACATTCCTATGCCTATTTTAGTAGTTGCCATAAAAAGGAGGAAAGCAAAACTGACATTCCAACCCTTATCTTTAAAAGATTGTAACTAAAACACCAGAGTTTTTGCCCCCAAATATATTTAATTGGAGAACATAAATGATGACACCAGCCTGTGAACGTGCTCAATTGGGGAATCTGGTTTATGAGACACCCAGAGGGGAGGGGGAAAACAGGGTTACAGATAACTGTAAATTACATATGCCAGAGTTGGCTTCATACAGGGCAGTACCAGTATGTCACCTCTAATGAATCCTTTGAAGTTTATTGAAGTTTGGCTGGAGAATCATGATTTAATTAGAGCAATTGTTGGAATCCTGACATTTAAATCCTATGAATAATGGCTAAACTATGTTTAGCTTAATGAAGAGAAGACTGAGTGGAGACATGATAGTAGTCTTCTAGTACTTGAAAGGTTGCCACAGGCAAGAGGGTGATGATTTAGTCTCCATAACATCTGAAGGCAGAACAAGAAGCAATGGGTGGAAACTCATCAGAAGGAGATCCAACTTGGAAATAAGGAAGAATTAACTGAGAACTATTAAACAGTGGAATAGCCTGTTTCCCAAAACTATATTCCACCCCTGGAAGTTTTCAACAAAAAAATGGACAACCATTTATCTGAGATGGTATGAAGACTCCTGTCTTTAGCACAGAATTGGCTTCCAAGGTCCATTCCAGCCCTATAATTCTATTACTCTTACTGAAATGGTTGCACTTTATTGATTATATATTTAGCTTGGCTTGCTCAGTTACTTTTCTTTATTTCCTTCCCTGCTCCACTATTTTGTACTTTATTAAACATCTTTCTGTATAATTCATATTTTCCAATTTACCTTAAAGAAATCCCACTTCTGCTGTGTACCTTCCTTGATGAATACTCTTGAGAAGTGCCTCTCTCTCAGCTTCAGTCCCCCAGCAGCAATATGGGGATAATAGCATTGACTTACCTTTAAGCCTGCTGTAAGATTACTGAGTTAATGAATATGAAGTGTTCTTCTCTCTCTTAAGTGCCATTCAAATGTTAATTATTATTATTGCACTGTGTCAGCTACTGCTCCGTTTATTTATTTATTTTTGTTTCATATTAAGTTTTATAAACTCATTGTATTGCATCTGGTGTATCATTTCATAACACAAACAACAGCAACAAATGCAGTAAATTTCTCCTCTACAAATTCCCACAGCATCAAAAATATGCATCAATTTGGAAGATTCCCTGCAGTAAACATTCTGGTCATGGATAGATGTGGAATTTGTGGGTAGAGAAAAACAATTGGTCTTGAGAAACTAGCAGTCTCCTTCTGGACAGCTCCCATTGCTTACTTTTGCTGTCCTTGATAAGCTATGTTTGCCTTCATCTATTTCTGCTTTCTCTAAATGCATTATAGATCTTTCAAAATGTACAATGATCTGTTCAGTCTGAGGTCTACTACTATATTTTATGGCTTTGATGACACTTCTTCATTCACTTTCTAGTCTGTTTGAGAAATATGTCCTTGGTTCGGTTTCTTCCTTGCGTGTTTTATCAACTCTTACAGGTAGTCCTCGACTTACGATCACAGTTGAGCCCAAAATTTCTGTTCCTAAATGAGACATTTGTTAAGTGAGTTTTGCCTCATTTTATGACATTTCTTGCCATGGTTGTTAAGTGAATTACAGCAGTTGATAAATTAGTACCACTGTTGTTAAGTGAATCTGGCTTCCCCATTGATTTTGCTTATCAAAAGATTGCAAAAGGTGATCACATGACCTTGGGACACAGCAGTGGTCATAAGTATGGACTAGTTGCAAGCATCTGAATTTTATAACTTTAAACGGTCACTAAATGAACTGTTGTAAGTCAAGGACTACCTGTACTATGTCTGTTATTAGTAAGTCAATAATATTGGTAGTGTGTTGCCCTATCCTCTTTTTGTGCTGATGGTAGCTACTGTTATTGTTCTGTTTAGGTAGTGTATACTTCTATAAACTTAATGTTCTTTGAGTTTTTTCTTTGTACTGACAATAGTAGTTCATTAAACTCTTTATTCTCTGTCCACAAATATTATTTTTATAGTGCTGTTGGTATATAACTAATCTTTGCTTGATATCCCATTGTTTTAATCTTTACCTGCATTTTTATTGATCTTTTCTACATTGAGTATTACATTCAGTAGTGGTGATTTTCTTTTTTTGTTTCTTTTTCAATGTTTAAGTGTTGGAGTTATATTTGTTATTATTCTGACTTGCTTAGTCAAACACATTTTTAACCATAGAATGGAAAATCCTAGATCTACTTAGGAGAAAAGAAGATTTCTTTGATCTTTATCTAGGTACTTCTAAAATTTTCCAGACTTTGCTTGAAGTCACCAATATAGTCACCAATTGTTTATTATAGATTCTCCTCTTCTCTACTTTCTGGTATGCCCAGTTTCCACATTTTATTTTGAATTTTACTATCAGTAAAATCATCCTAGCATGAATTTGCTTGTTCTTTCCTGTTCACTCCTTAAGTACAAAAACTGGACTTTTGGAGAAGCAGTGACACTTTATCCATGGAATCTTTGGTGTTCTCTGAGTCTTGTTCTTGCAGACATTTCATTATCCAACTAGGTAACATCTTCAGTGCTAGAAGGGAGTAGAGTTTGCTGTCTATTTATATGCAATGGCTTGTCCTATCATTCATAGAAAGAGTATTGTTCTTGGAAGTTCCTTGATTAAGTTGTTGATTACTGTTGTACTGTTATAACAGCTTAATGTAGATATGACCAAGAAGAAAACAACACTTCCATCAATACTGATAGGGCAAGGCACTATCTATAAATAGAGAACAAACCACTTTCAGCACTGAAGATGTTACCTAGTTGGGTAATGAAGCATCTGTATAATAAAACAACCAAGCTCAGAGAGCACCAAGGACTCCATGTTCAAACCTCAGTTACAGGTATTCACTTGTGTTGGACTCTATCTTTCATCTTTTAATTAAAGGATTGTATTGATAGCTTTGCTTCTTGCTTTTGATTAGCTGTCCCTCCCCTTTCTTGTGTGATTCATGGAACATGGGACAGCAACAGACTTTCTCAGTTGTAGCCCCCTCTGTATGGGGCATTCTCCTCCTGCAAGTTTGGATGGCTCCTCCTCTACAAGTATTTGAAAAATTAATCCAAGCAACGTTTTTCTGGTGAGTGTGTGTTCCTTAGCTAAATTGAACAGTGCGTGTTTAAGTGTGTGTGTGTGTGTGTGTGTGTGTGTGTTTTAGTACACCCCTCTGGATTTCTTGTACCCTTCCAAGAATCCATTTATATTGCAGAATATAAACTGTATATAATATATAACTATTGTAAGTAAATAAATAAATAAAAATATTGTGTAGCCTGGCTGCAGGTTTTATATTGCCTCTGATTGTTTACCACATCCTTTTTCTGCTTTTCTCATTACTCCTGACAGTTGTCCTCCAATACTTTGCTCTTTATTAATTCTACCACCCTATTTTTCTCTGCCTTAACCTTGATTTGTTTCACTTACTATGTGTGCATCTATGTATTATAGTTATATCCATCTGGACTCCCTTTGTGTGTTAAGCTTTGAGTTAATTGGCTTGATTTGATCTCAGCATGTTGCTGAATTCTGGCACAATGACCTATAAACCATAGTTGATAGCTTTCATTTTGGCTGAACTCAGTCAATTATACTTTATTTCAATAATTTTTGCTTACAAAATAAAGCATAATCTTTTCCCCCCATAGTTGGCCTGGACTTTCTGTCTGTCATCTCTCTCTCTCTCTCTCTCTCTCTCTCTATCTATCTATCTATCTATCTATCTATCTATCTATCTATCTATCTATCTATCTATCTCACTTACTTACTTACTTACTTACTTACTTACTTACTTACTTACTTATCTATCACATTTATAAAACTGCTCATCATACAGAACATAACTTTGGCTGGTATACAATAAAAACAGATCATTAAAAGGAATCTAACAATTTAAAAAAGCATTCAACAATTAAAAACACCAGTCAAAGTTACCAATAACAGAGTAGCAGAGAGAGTAGCATCATAGGTAATGCAACAGTCTCACTAACTCACCACTTCCTTGAGTGTCCCAAGCCTGATGACACAGCCATTTTTAAGGGACTTCCAGAAGGATGCGGGCGATGGGGCCAATCTCACTTTGGGGAAAATAATGTTCCACGAGGTCAGAATCACAGCAGAAAAAGCCCATCTTGAAGGTCCAACCAATGTAACCCCTTAGCAGACAAGACCCATAGTGGAGTCCTAATGGGACAGGAAAATGTAATTGTGTGAAGGTGGTCCCTCAAGTAATCTGGCCCCGTGCCATGAAGCACTATAAAATTCAGAAACAGCATCTTGAATTGGACTCAAAAGCAAACTGACAACTAAGGCAATTCATGGAACAGAGGTATAATGGGTGCTATTCTAGTAGCCCACACCACTCTATTTTGTACCATCTGAATATTCAAAATACTCTGCAAGGGCAACCCCAAATACAGTGTAAAGTTTTACCTCCCGTAGATTTTCTGTGAGAGGTCTAATCCAATTAAACCTTTATCAACCCTCTTGTTCCAAGCAGCCACCAAGGTATGCAGGAGACTAGCAGGAACAATCGTCAGACCCCTCTGAAGCCCAACAGGTCCACCTGATTAAAAAAAAGGTAAAGATGAAATGGTAAAGATCATCCTGTGGGAGTAAAATGATTCAAATCAAGTCATATCATTTATTATTGCAGTCTAAGAACAATACACTGTATATACACAATAAATAATTAAATTAAATTAAATTAAACCAGCAGCAAGGTGGGTAGACTCAATAAAAAATATGATCACTGCACCGTTGGAGGCACCAAAGATCCAGGTTAGGGATAGATAATTATGGAGAAAATCCATCTATGTTGTCACTAAGAGTAGACAACAACTTGATATAGAATCAGTTTTTCAAACTAGAGGAAGACTAGTGCAGACTAGAAGCCTAAGTGCTGAAAGTGAACAATAGAAAGCTATACAAAACAGCAAAGTTTGAAAGTGCTCAAAACAACTTGAATACATAAAATCCCGAGCCATAAAAGATCTAAAATTAGTGCTAAATTAAAGGGAGAAAATAGCTTATAAGCACTAAGAGTCATCTAATTAGAAAATAGAAATTAAGACTCATAGGTTAAAATTTAGAATTAAAGGTTGGGATAAAAATAGCGGTTTCAAGTTACTCTATTTAAAATGTTTACAAGTCCGCACACAGACAAATTTGTCTCTGGGGTGGTCATACATACACATATGTATACCTAATACCATTTCAGACTCTGAATAAATATAGAAAGGCTACGTAGCCTGGAACTCCATCAATATCCTGAAGTTGGCACAGCATTAACTACAAGCTACATGAATATAAATTGCTATCTAGCTGGGCCAGAATCCATCCTGTTTTATATGATACACAAAATTTCACAATGCTGTGCATTGTCATTTGAAGGGAATCAAGAAGTATGCAAACAGCAACCAGGATACTCATGCAAAAACCTAGCAATGAAATCATCATGCGCATTTTAATAAAATGGGAAGTAGAGATAGACATGTGTTATAGTTTCAACCTGCCCAGTAGCATATGGGCACTATCTCTCTACCAAAGAGAGTTTCTTATATATCAAGAATAACCAAGCCAAAATAAAACCTGAGCTGTCAGCTTTCCAGCTGGCAAACTCAGAGTTTTTAATGGCTGAACCATTGCACCCCTTTTTAGGGTATAGAGCCAATGGGAGAGAAAAGCTTGACTGTAAAGGAGCTGGGCTAAAGGCTTGGGTTCAAATACTTTAAGTAATGAGCGCTACTGGGATGTGTGTGAGAATAAAAAAAAAGGAGAAATTGAGAATAGAACTTGAGAATAAGAGACAAGCTGCCCCGTGCAATCTGAGCGAAGTGATCCACATGGACCTTTCTGGAGGTAGAAGTCTTGAGGATTTCACAGGTTTGCCTTCTGATAATTGATACCAATGTTTTGTAATTGGAATTGTCTACTATAGCTGAAATTGTGGAAGAGTCATCAATAGCAATAGCGCTTAGACTTATATACCGCTTCACTGTGCTTTACAGCCCTCTCTGAGCAGTTTATAGAATCAACATATTACTCCTAACAATCTGGGTTCTCATTTTACCGAACTTGGAAGAATGGAAAGCTGAGTCAACCTTGAGCCACTTTGAATCTAACTGCTGGCAGCTGGCAGAAGTAGCCTGCAGTACTGCATTCGAACCCCTGTGACACCACAGCTCAGACTACTATTATTATAGGTTACATAATATTGAATCTCTAAATATTCTAACCATCATTCCCAAAACTTGAGACTATTACATTAATTAATGGTTCTTAGTTTAGTGTGATGTATGAATCTAGCAAAATAATATAATGTGAAAATATTTCTAAGGTAGATTGATTGTTGAAAGTTGGAAAATGAATGTTTTGGCTAATTTTTTCATCTATAAAATAGGGGAAATAAACTCCTGCTTCACAGCAATATTATAAAGATGAAAATGAAAAAAACAGTAAAATACATTTGTAAATTAAACATTTACATATTTATATTAGGAAATGCTATTTTCAGTAGCTTCAGAAGAGGTTAACAGATGAGAACTTAAACCAAACACAAAGAATTGTAAAGACTCAGTTTGTGTTCCATAATTACAAATTGTAAAAGAATAAGCTGTCTGTATATGTGAGGTTGTTTACTGAGAAATTGTTGGTCTACAAAGAAAGCACAATTAGGCTCATACAGATATTGTCCTGTCAAAAATCAATATTAACTGTGTTTTTATTTCAGCAGTATGATTCCTAATTGCAAAGTTCTAAAAGAACACAATCCTAAACTATTATAAAACAGAAACCATGCTAGAGTGCTCAAGATACACACATATTTTTCTTCAATCAAAGCAGGTGGTTTTTTTTGCATTAACTGTCTAAAATATCTATTTTTATCTTAATTTCAGGCTATAAAGAGTTTTCTGCTTCTAAAGCTAGTTTTTACTTGTTTGGTTGTTTGATCACTTTCAATCTCCATTAGCTGATGGAAGTTGTTTTTACAGGACTGTTTGGAAGTAACTGTTTCTTAGAGCAGGGGTCCCCAACCGCCGGTCCGCGGACCGGTACCGGGCCGCGGAACAACCCTTACCGGGCCGCTGGTTGCTGGGCGCCGCCATCTTTTTTGTAAAAAGCGCTTCTGGTGAGCTTTTCCGGGTAGAAAGCTCACCGGAAGCGCTGTTTCGTCATAAAAGATGGCGGCGCCAGCGCTGGTGAGCTTTTCCGGTAGAAAGCCATTTCTACCCGAAAAAGCTCACCAGAAGCGCTGCGCTATCTTTTTATGACGAAACAGCTCTTCCGGTGACGCCACCGGAGCGCCTTTTCGCCATAAAAGATGGCGGCGCCCAGTTGACGCTGGGCCGGTCAGCGCGCCCAGCTGATGTCGGAACCGGGCCGCGGCATCGAAAAGGTTGGGGATCCCTGTCTTAGAGTTCCTGTAAGTTCATGCTGGTGTCATCAGTGATAGTACCTAGATATTGTGTCTTCCATGAACTTTTTTTTCAATTACTTTCAATTTTTCCAAACATCAGGCTTTTTTCAGTGACTCTTTCCTTCACATTATATAAAATAAATCCATTGTTACTGCTTCCAGTGAGTAGTCTGGTTAAACTTAGTGGGGTTTTTTTTCTCTCAGTCTAAGATGTTACCAACAATTTTCTCCAGCATCTTAGTGTATCTTTGACAGCCATTATATTTCAGTTGGAAAAATCATGGCTTTGACATTATGTACAATCTTTGTTGGTATCTCTGAAGTTTAATATATCTATTGTCATAGCCTTTCTATCAAATATCAACTCTTTCATGTTGTCTGTACATTTTGGTAGGCTTAAGAAAATCAAGTCTGTTAGTATCTCCCCCTTTTTCTTCTTTTGTATTCAGTTGATATAATCTTAGATTTTGTTTTTAAAATTGAGCACTAGCTTGGATTTTGCATTCTTTTCTTTCACTTTCAGGAAGACATTTTAAGTCAATTGGGACCATGAAATCAGTATTCATACTATAGCTGAGATTGCTAATATTTCTTCCAGGAATTTTAATTCTAACCTACATTTCTTCTAGGCTAACTTTCTTTTTTGTATTTTAAGTAAATAAGACAATATGTAAACTTGCAAGGGGGCATAATGGCTCAACAGTTCCTGCCAACCTAGCAGTTCAAACATATGCAAATGTAAGTAGATAAATAGGTATCATTTCAGTGGGAAGGTAACAGCATTCTGTGTGCCTCAGCGTATAATCTGGGCAGCCACATGACCATGGAAATGTCTTCAGACAGTGCTGGCTCCCTCGGCTAAGAAATAGAGATAAACACTATCTCCCAGAGTTAGACATGACTGAGGAAACAATTATCTTTTACGTAAACTTGCTACATTTGTTTTTCAATGCTGACCTATTTAGCTGCTTATTCTACAGTGAGTGTTGTATCTTGCTAAACATGCAAATTCTTCAGTGGCCCACATTTTAAGGAACTATTCATTATTTACTGTAGTCTACATAGACAAAGGCCTTTGTCTAATCAGTAAAATATCTTTTGATTTTTCGTGACACAACTCGTAAGCCTTTTTCTTCATTTATTATTCTTAAAATTATTCTTCAATAATTTTCCATATTCTACTTCTCCATATCATTTCAACATACAGTTAAATGATCACAATAACACCTGTTGGTTTGCCTTGAATTCAGATTGAGATTATTTTATTGTGAGTTGGGTTGGGCTCGGTTGGATTGGGTCAGATCAGATCAGGTTGGACTTGACTTGGTTTTATCCCAGCACCAACTTTTTATTTATTTATTTATTTATTTATTTGATTTGCCAATTGTTTACAAGATAATAAGTATAAGTGTATACATAGTTAGTTAGTTAGTTAGTTAGTTAGTTATTTGATTTACCAATTGTTTACAAGATAATAAGTATAAGTGTATACATAGTTAGTTAGTTAACTTAGTTAGCTATACATTTATTTTATTTATTTTATTATTTTATTTTACTTTATTTTGCCTTGACATTTACATTCTGATAACATTGATTCATGGTATGTGTGTGAGAGAGGGAGGGAGGGAGGGAGGGAGGGAGGGAGATCAGGCCAACTACAGGGAAAAAAGAGAATCAAACTTTCTTTTTTCTTCTGTATTGCATTATATCCTAATAGTTATGACTAGATAATAGAACCATAAACTAATAGAAAAGTGGACCACGTTTGCTTTCTAAGAACCAAATTAATTTTAAATAAAGCCTTTCTCTTCCTTATAAGAACATATAATAATATTTTATTATACAGGTGAAACTCAAAAAATTAGAATATTGTGTAAAAGTTCATTTATTTCAGTAATGCAACTTAAAAGGTGAAACTAACATATGAGATAGGCTCATTACATGCAAAGCACGATAGTTCAAGCCGTGATTTGTCATAATTGAGATGATTATGCCCTACAGCTCATGAAAACCCAAAATCCACAATCTCAGAAAATTAGAATATTACATGCAATCAATAAAACAAGGATTGTACATAGAACAATATCGGACCTCTGAAAAGTATAAGCATGCCTATGTACTCAGTACTTGGTTTGGGCCCCTTTTGCAGCAATTACTGCCTCAATGCGGCGTGGCATACAAGCTATCAGCTTGTGGCACTGCTGAGGTGTTATGGAAGATCAGGATGCTTCAATAGCGGCCTTCAGCTCTTCTGCATTGTTCGGTCTCATGTCTCTCATCTTTCTCTTGGCAATGCCCCATAGATTCCCTATGGGATTCAGGTCAGGTGAGTTTGCTGGCCAATCAAGCACAATAATCCCATGGTCATTGAACCAGGTTTTGGTGCTTTTGGCAGTGTGGGCAGGTGCCAAGTCCTGCTGGAAAATGAAGTCAGCATCCACATAAAGCTCATCTGCAGAAGGAAGCATGAAGTGCTCCAAAATCTGCTGGTAGACGGCTGTGTTGACTCTGGACTTAATGAAGCACAGTGGACCAACACCAGCAGATGACACGGCTCCCCAAATCAACACAGACTGTGGAAACTTCACACTGGACTTCAAGCATCTTGCAGTATGTGCCTCTCCATTCTTCCTCCAGACTCTGGATCCTTGGTTTCCAAATGAGATGCAAAAGTTGCTCTCATCAGAAAAGAGAACTTTGGACCACTGAGCAACAGACCAGTTCTTTGTTTCTTTAGCCCAGGTAAGATGCTTCTGACATTATTGTTGTTCAGGAGCGGCTTGACAAGAGGAATACGACATTTGAAGCCCATGTCCAGGATCCGTCTGTGTGTGGTGGCTCTTGATGCACTGACTGCAGCCTCAGTCCACTCCTTGTGAAAGTCCCCAACACTTTTGAATGGCCTTTTCTTGACAATCCTTTCCAGGCTGCGGTCATCCCTGCTGTTTGTGCACCTTTTTCTTCCACACTTTTCTCTTCCACATAACTTTCTATTAATGTGCTTTGATACAGCACTTTGGGAACACCCAACTTCATTTGCAATTACCTTTTGAGGCTTTCCCTCGTTATGGAGGGTGTCAATGATGGTTTTCTTCACAACTGTCAGGTCAGCAGTCTTTCCATGATTGTGATTCCTACTGAACCAGACTGAAAGACCATTTAAAGGCTCAGGAACCCTTTGCAGGTGTTACGGTTTAATTAGCTGATTAGAGTGGGACACTTTGAGCCTAGAATATTGAACCTTTTCACAATATTCTAATTTTCTGAGATTGTGGATTTGGGGTTTTCATGAGCTGTAAGCCACAATCATCTCAATTATGACAAATCACAGCTTGAACTAGCTTGTTTTGCATGTAATGAGTCTATCTCATATATTAGGTTCACCTTTTAAGTTGCATTACTGAAATAAATGAACTTTTGCACGATATTCTAATTTTTTGAGTTTCACCTGTACTATAAGGAAGAGAAAGGAGTCAGTTGAACTAAAGATAGGTCAATTTTATCTACCTACCTTCCTCTGGGACATTGTCATGGGGGGCGGGGAAGCCTCCTCTTTCCTTATAAAACTCTTTAAATTAAATTAAATTGCCTCAGAGGAAAAATGAAGCTTGGGAGTTGGAGATCTTTTCATTGAGTGAGCAGTTGGCAGGTAAAAGATTAATCAGTTTGTGCTTCCACCCACCCACCTTCTTTCTGCAAAAGAAAACAAGATGCAGCTACAGCATTCATATTAGCATAACTTAGAGACCCTATTTTCAGATCACATTAATATCCTTGTATGTGATTAATTATAAGCAAAGAACCATTGTGAATTCTAAAAAAAAAACCAAAATGTTCTCGTTCAGAGGGGGAAAGTACATGGAATGATGGTGTGGGTTTTTGATGTTATTATAAGGGCAATTTTTAATAAATTTTTAATAAGAAAAAATAGAAAGGGGTGAAAATCAAACTGTAATATTTCACCTTTGTAACTATATAATTGCTTTCCAGCTGTTTGGTATATTTATCTCTTGTATGTTTTCTGGGTTTTCTGCTAGGCTGAACAACAATTTTGCAATCAGCAACAATAGCTTGGATGCTCTGTTTTTTTAACTGTAAATGTAAAATTAAGTTATTGTATATGATAGTTGCTTGAGTTGTAGAAATTCTTACTTTGAATTTTCTTGGCAGCTCAGGTTGCTGATCAATGGGCTGGTGAGCCATGGGCTGGTTCACCAGTTATAACCTAAGCAATTAATAACCATAAGCTTAATGCTCAACAAGAAGGAGAAGAAATCTCTTCAAATACCTAATGTTGGGGAGTGGAGATTGTTGTTGAATATCAAGTTTACCATCTTGCATGTTATTAAAGGTGGGAAAGATACGTGTAGTATAACAGGTTTCTAACTGCATCAACTCATCAAACTTACAATGGATCGAAAGTATGAACACATAACTTTTTTGTTGTGGCTGTGAATTCTTGGGGCCATTTTCTGATGATAAAGCACAAAGGAACTTGAATTTCAACCTTTTCTTTTATATGCAGTTAACTTGACATTAGTGTTCATTTTCAGGCTTTTTAAAGTTCTGCTATATACAGATAACCATTTTCATAAGCCCGTTAACCATCACAGAAAGGTAATTTTCTATGAGTTCCACTTTCAAGTGATAAACAACAAAAACATTCAACATAAGACATTAGAGGCTGAAATAGCTAATAACACCTAAGTAGATTAAATTGCTATTTACTATTATTATATTCAATTAGAAGCTTGAACAGAGCTTTGTTTGGTTTCTAAGGTATCCTTATATTTTTGATGTGTTGAGGATATTCTTGTGGGGAAAGAAGTAGAAAAGTCCATCAATAGAAATTGCCAAACTGCCAGTTATTATCATTGAATTGGCTTCTGAGTTGGGTTATGAGCCAGTTCAGATTTGATATACACCTTGCATTTGACAGTTATGAAATCACTGTTCTATACTAATCACAGCTCATCTAGAACTTCATAGAATAGAAGAGGTCAATAAAGATGGACAGTGATACTGAAAATACACTTCTGTTAGAAATTGCTAGAGCAAATATGTAGTTAAGAAAGGAAAAAGGCATGGGATATGCTTTCAAACACTTGTGCAATTTTATGTGGAAGACATTCCTTATCTGCTGCTGAATAGAATGATTCTAAATTTATTTATTCTAATCCTAAATTAATTTATATATGATTTATATAGCCACCCATCACAGACAAGTGACTCTATGTAGCTTACAAAAATTAAAATACAGAAAAGCCATCACACATAACACCCTGGTGCCCAAGGATAAATAATAATCCCACTCTCAGACATCCCCAAATTAATAAAACAGTGTAAATTTGAATTGAGCATTCATGAAACTTCTGAATAGCAATATCCAGATCATCACTATGCAATTAGACAAGAGCTATAATGCAATCTTGCACAATATTGAGAGAATATTTATTTTTGTTGGTTGCATAGTCAGCCAGATGCTTAGACTGGATTTGGCATTTTTATCTATTAAGCCCTTCCCAAACACCTGGGATATGCAGATGTTGTTGCTTATGTGTGTTAAAAGCATTGTTGCAGGATGTAAACTGTTCCAAGTAATGCAACTGATGGTGATTTTGTCAGTGCTGGTGGTATTTATTATTTTGGTTGGTCTCACAGACAGATGTTTAGATTGGATTTGGCATTTTTATCTATCTATTGAGTCCTTCCCAAGGATCTGGGATAGACAGGAGTTGTTATTATTATGATTGGTCACCCAGATAATCAGATGTTTAGTCAGAATTTGGATTTTTTATTCACCTGTTATTACAGTCACAAAAATATGACATGACAGCTGCCAGTTCTTTAGCTGGTGTTTGCCTCCATACCCATCACGTTCTTCCCAAGAACCTAGAATTTCATAATTCAGCATAACATATCTGCATATCCAAGCACTGTGGCTTTTTCAATTGACAGATAGAAATTTTGTCAATGCACAGATTTTCTAAGTGCTGTCTAAGATTTTTGGTATGACAGCCAGTGTGCCAATATTATTATCCTCAGTGTGCTACTTGTATGCTCTGAAAAAAGATAAGAGCTATGCCAGAAGTTCATACATGACATGTCTCATCAGAGGAGCTGGATGAAGAATCTCTCTCTCAGAAATAATATGAGGAGATGACAATTTACAGAAACCCAGAAATTAGTAATCACCTGGGTCAACAAGGATCACGCTAGCTTTTGGCGTTCCAAGACATCTATTGATAAATGTGCTACAGGATTCAGGATTGCTGGCTGAGCAATCAAAGCCAGCCAGATGCAGGACCATTGGAAGAAAAGATGTCTTACGTGTTGCAAATATTCAACAATTGAATACAAAGAAATAATGATCTAGCCCAATGAGAAAAATAAAAAATGAAGGCCAATGAGAAGAGGATATCTGAAATAAATTTTGCGCAGAGTACTGTGATCTGGAAAAAAAATAGAAAAATTTAGAAAATACTGAAACATTTCTATAATAGGGAATATTGTAATTCTGGATTTCCTGAATTAAACATGATGTCTTCAAGATCCCATCAAAATATACTGGTATGTTTACAAAATACTTTAAACTTAGTGATCAAATGAGGCAGAAAACATAACTGTTTATCACAGAAGCCAGTTGAAATGAACTGATCAGAGAGAAGACCCTGGATTAGAGGACATCCTTCTGGAAAGAAGATCTACTCCCACATTGTGCACAGATGTAATTCAGTGTAAACAATATTCTGCCCTTCTTATTTTGAAACTGATTGTAATAACATGTAATCATATATTTATTTGTCTGTCCCTAACAGATCTTGAAAATTTCAAAACCAGGACAAGGAGTACAGTTTCAGTCCGACAAGGACAGGGAATGGTGTTGCTTTGTGGGCCACCACCACATTCCGGAGGTGAGGAACCAAATTGTTTTCGATCTAAACTATTCAAGTTTTTCAAAAGCAGAACATGCAAGTTCATATGGTAATTCTACATATTAATCATGTGCAGTTAAGGCTTATTTAAAGGAATAAGCTTTACTTATCTGTAAATTGTGTCCTCATATTGACATTGGTTCAGTAGGAATAAGGTTGAGAAGGTTTGGATTCAAATGTGGACAGATCTCAGCAGACATCTTAACTTTTTATATGAACCAGATTGTTAGTGCAATAATATGTATGCTTTGTATGAGCGTAGTGTCATACATGGATGTAAATATTGTGTTTTGTTATATTATATGAATCTAGTTATTAAATAATGATAAATGTAGTATTCTTAGGAGTAAAAACCTTTAATTCTATTCAGTGATGCTTTGTAATAATATGTATTCATATTTCTAGCATTTTGACCATTACTATTTATTTGACTTAGTGTATGGGATGCAGTATTTTAGGTGTTAGTATCTGGTATCTGACCTCATGATTTAACCAGATAATCAATTGTACAAATATTTAGTCAAATGGTGGGGTGCAGTTTAGCAGCAGAAACAAATCTGTTAATAATTATTTGAGTTGCACTCAAGTTGGGTTGGTTTTTTTTTAAAAGCATCACTTCCAAATACATGTATCTTCATAATTGATGATACTCTTGTCTTCCTTCACCTTTTCACTGATGAGTTTTCTTAACTGCAGGACTGTTTATAATTCCACAATCTTTTACTTCTTTTTCTACTGTAAACTTCCCTTTGATATCTTTTGCCATTGACATTTGTCAAGTGGACAGAATATTCATGCCTCTCTACTACTAACATGTTTTTGATGTTATGTAGAAAACCTTTTATTTTGTATTCATCATTTCCCACTAGACTATTTTTGTATAATTATTACACTGCTTTTAAAGATATGCTAATAGTTTCTTTGCTACTCATATAAAAAGAGCAAGGTAAAATGAGGTCTTTAAAATGGACGTCCTGAGAGAGTTGTACATAAAGGTATGGTATAACTACAGGTTCTGTTGCTCTGTGTCATGCGCACAAGTCGCACAAGTGCAATTTACAACCTGCTGAGCTGCCCAGATAGCTGAGCGCTACGTGCATGTGCGCAGTGGTTAGAAAAGCCCCTTTTTTCCTACTTTTTCAACTGTAGCTGTGTCACGCAAAACAGCTGCAGTTGAAAAAACAGGAAATAAAGGTCAGGTAACAGCCCGGGCAGGCGGGTGGGCCAAAATAGCAGCAGACATAGAACCGGTTCTATGAATGCTCTCTGTCTGCTGCTCTTCAGAACTACCGGTTCTACAGAGGTGGACAGAACCGGTAGAATCCCACCCTTGTGAACATACCTTTGTTATTAACTTACTAGCAAGTAATCAGCCTTTGGTTTCTAAAATTGAGCAAGCAAGTATATATATTTATATGAACTTCCTGTTTAAATACTTGTTTCTGAAACAAGTAAATATATTGGTGATTCTGCAATTTTTTCCTCTCTTTTAAATACAGTCTGTGCTGCAAACTGACTTTGAACCATCCGGCATGGCAGAAACTTTTCTTTTGACCATTGTTATGAGGAAGTCTATATAAGTGTGTATATACTTAAAAATCAGTTAAGCTGACAAATTTTGTATAGAGTCAGGTTCCAGTATTTAGGTTCCAATCAACAATATGATATATATTCATAAATCATTATTCTTCTGCTATTAGTTATTAATTATTTATTGCACATGAGTTTTTGTCTTAAAAACAAAAAACAGTTAAGTAAAATACTAAAATGTTTTCAAGAACAGGAAAAAAATCAAAATGCAGGAAGGGAGGGAGGGAGGAATGATTTCTGATGCTCTCCGTCAGCTTTGCACAAGAAAATTGGGGAAGCCAGCAGGAAATTGGAAGTTACTTTTGCTCCAACTCCTTTTCTGCATATCTATTTCCCTTTTTAGGTAAGGAAGTATCTCTGAAACAATGATCCAATGAATCATGGGTTCTTTATTATATCTATCTATACTCTAATATATCTATTCCAAATATGACTGTGGTTTCTTTGTTGCAGAGATAACTTGGAAGATTAGATGATAGATGGATGGATGGATAGATGGATGGATGGATGGATGGATGGATGGGACAAGAAAGACAGACAGACACACCGACCGACCAGGCCAACTATGGGGAAGAATATGTTTTATTTTGAAAGCAAAAATTATTGAAATAAAATATAATTGACAGAGTTCAGCCAACATGAAAGCTATCAAATAGATACTGTAGATAGAGAGATAGATAGGTAAAATTTATGTATATAATATACATGATTAACATAAATTGTTGGTCTATTGGCAGATGGGGAAAGGTTTTTCTCTACATTCATAGAGATGTAATTGTGCTGCAACTATAAACGTCATTGAAAATAGGAAGAAAGCAGATTTCTGCATTAGTGAAAGGAAGCTGAGAAGTTTTGGTTCTTGTGGTTTTCTTGTGGTAGCAAAATTACTTTCTATTTTTGAAGTGAAAAGCTGTGCAGTGTAAATTGAGCTTGTGCATGGCCTGTTGTTACTGCTGTTTAGGTGTTGTGAGAAGAAATATTAAGTGTAAATTTATTCCAACTGATAACTCAGTAACACCAGCACAACGTGCCTGATTTTTTTTCTCCCTAACATGGCTTGGCAGTTGTGAAATAAGTATCAATCTTTCCAGAAAGGAAATCCACTGGATTACACCTTTAACTGTCTCCTCATTGCATGCAAAATCTGACCATATCCTCTTGCATCTAACTCTGACACAAACATGACCTGCTGATATTTTTTTTTCTGCCTTCTCTATAACATTGCCCTACCGGTGGAAGAAATAGTAATAAAATGATACCATTTGCCTGCAAGCAAGAACTGGTGGGACTACAAAATGGACAAAGTAATAGAAAATGAAGAAGTTAATGTTCTCTGGGACATTAATATTCAAACAGACAGGTACCTGCTATATAACACCCTAGGTATAACAATTCTTGATAAGAATGGCAAAATGTGTGGATAGTTCATGTGGAGTATCTGTAGACAACAGAATAGAAGTGAAAGAACTGGAGAAGATCCCAAAATGCAAAGGTCTGCAGATAGAAGTAGAATGAATGTGGCAAAAGAAAGCAAAATGGTACCAATAATAATAGGTACTTTCGATACAAAACACATAGAGCATTACCTGAATATCATCAGGATTGACAAAATTAACATCAGTCAATTACAAAAGGCAACTTTACTTGGAATAACTTACATCCTTTGTGTCTATACCTTTAACACCATCAAACATCATCAAATTGGGAAGGACTAGCAATAGCACTAGATTTATATACTGCTTCACAGTGCTTTATAGCACTGTCTGGGTGATTTACAGAGTCAGCATATCATCGCCAAGAGTCTGGGTCCTCATTTTACCAACCTTGAAAGGATGGAAGGCTGAGTCAACCTTGAGACAGTCAGACATTGTTGAAAAAGCACTGCACAATCTAAAACCATCTCTAGCTATTGGACCAGACGGAATATGTGCCTACTTCTTAAAAAAGCTACCCACTGCCATAGCCGAACCTCTAAGCATAATCTTTGAAAAATCTTTCAGGATCGTCTTCTTGCCAAAACTATGGTCACAAGCCACAGTCATCCCCATCTTCAAAAAGGGAGACCCCAGCCTAGTTGAAAATTACAGACCAATCTCCTTATGCTGCATCACCTGTAAAGTCATGGAATCAATTATTAACCAATCCATCATCCTCCACTTAGAAACAAACAACCTACTCTCTAATAAACAATTTGGTTTCAGAAAAAAAACTATCCTGCAATCTGCAACTCTTACACTGCAAAAACACATGGACTACACAACTCGATCAGGGCAAAGCAATAGGTGTAATATACATAGACTTCTGTAAAGCCTTTGATTCAGTGGTACACAACAAACTACTAAAACTAAAATCTGATGGTATCTCTGGACACCTGCATTACTGGATAGAAGCATTCCTGTCAAACAGACAACAAATGGTCAAAATTTGAAGCGTCCTATCAAATTCTGTACCTGTCAACAGTAGTGTCCCCCAAGGCAGTGTTCTAGGACCAACACTTTTCATACTCTACATAAATGACCTCTGTGATCATATCAAGAGCAACTGCGTTCTCTTCACTGATGATGTAAAGCTATTCAACACCACAGACAATACTGCTACCTTCAAAAAGACCTTGAATATGTATCAGAATGGTCAAACAAATGGCAACTTCAAATCTCAAAAATAAATGCTCTGTCCTACATATTGGCAAAAAAATAATAATCAGAAAATAAAATACAGGCTGAATAGTCAAGACCTTGTTGATGATCCAAACTCTGTCAAGGATCTTGGAGTACTCATCTCTAATGACCTAAGTGCTAGAGTCCACTGTAACTACATAGCCAAAAAGGTGTTAAGAGTTGTTAACCTAATCTTACGTAGCTTTTTCCCTGGTAATATTACACTAATAACTAGAGCATACAAACATTTGCTCGACCAATACTCGAATACAGCTCATCAGTCTGGAACCCACATTACATATCTGATATTAACACAGTTGAAAAAGTCCACAAATATTTAACAAGATGAGTTCTCCACTCCTCTACTCATTGCAGAATACCTTATGCGATCAGACTCGAAATTCTAGACCTAGGAAACCTAGAACTACGCCGCCTTTGGTCCGATCTAAGTATAGTATAAAAAATCATACATTGCAATGTCCTACCTGTCAATGAATACTTCAGCTTCAAACATAACAACACTAGAGCAAACAGTAGATACAAACTCAAGGTTAATCGCATCAAACTTGATTGCAGGAAATACGACTTCAGCAACAGAGTGGTCAATGGAATACTCTACCTGACTCTGTGGTTTCTTCCCCAAACCCCAAAAACTTTAACCTTAGACTTTCTACTGTTGACCTCACTCCTTTCCTAAGAGGTCTGTAGGGGGTGTGCATAAGCACACCAACGTGCCTACCGTCCCTCTCCTATTGTTTCTTTTATATATATTTTTATTTTCATTTTTTATTTTTCTTATATGTATCCATGTATTCATAACTATGTTTTTACTTATACCTATTATCTTGTAAGCAATTGACAAATACAAATAAATAAATAAATAAATAAAAATAAAGAATGGAACTCCTGGCAGTGGGCAGAATTAACCTGCAATTCTGCATTCTAACCAGTGCACCACCTGGCCTCTAGATAGGTGGCTAAAAAAGTCAGATCCAGTCTAAACATCTGGCTGAAGGTAGGCTTATATTAATATTTTGTAAAACTGGAATCAAATGCAACCCACTAAAATATGTAACTACACTGGCATGATAACTATCAAAATGTATATTTATATATTGAGTTGTTGTTATTTAATGTTGTGTGAGGTTTTTTTTTCTGTGTGCAATTTTTGCTCTTGTTGTAGTTGTAGCTGATGTTGTATTGTAGTTACAATAGTTTTTCTGAGGCAATTCTTACTACCCTTAAAAACCATAGCATAGTAACCCAAACTATTTGAAATAATGCCAGCCATTTGACCAGGATTTCTGGGAATCCTCAAGTGAGATAGAGGATTTCTGTTCATCAGGATCTGTATTAAAGGTCTAAGAACAACTTTTAGAGCTCGTACAGTTTCTTCTGAAAGGAGCTAGAATTTCTTCCCAGAAGTCTGTGAAACAGCAAAAGATATAAATATAAGCTAAACAACGACAGTGGTCCCCAAAGTGTCCAAATGTTACTACAGGAAGTTCTCAGATTATGACAGCAATTGGAATGGAATTTCCTTAGATAGTTGTAAAGTGTAACATCACATGAGTCTAATGGATTTATTCATTTATAAAATTTATATGCTGCCAGTAGCACTAACCAACGCAATTTTGGGTGGGTTACCATACATCTAAATTTACAACCCCATCCAAGCCAGTGATCACCCAAAATCACAACCAATATCATTTCCATCCCACACTGGGGCAGAATCCTGACTGAAAAAAATCCAAATAATCCACTTCATCCAAGGCTTTCTGAAGCAGTTCAATTCTCACCAGCTCAAGGTTGACTCCGTCTCCCCTCCTTCCGAGGTCAGTAAATGAGGACCCAGATTATTGGGGGCAATATGCTGACTCTGTAAACCGGGTAGAGAGGGCTGTAAAGCACTATGAAGCGGTATATAAGTCTAAGTGCTATTGCTACCTGCCCCAAAATGTGAGGCTAGATACTTAGTGAAAATTGTCCTGTATGATGGGGTCCAGCCATGGCTTCTTGAGAAGAGGATGAACCAAATCCTCTTTAAGAGATAAAAAAACAACCCTCTCCCTCAAAGAAGAATTAACCACTTCTAGAACACATTCACACTACACCCCCTGGACACTTTCACCACTCAAGTGGAACATTGGTTTATAAGCAGATAACTGAGCTGACAGTCCTAAAGACCCTGTTGATTTCTTCAGGTACAGCAGATTCAGGGAATACTGACACTACACCACTCTTACTGTCAACAGGTAGGCCTTAATAGTGGCTGTAAATCATGTTTGTTCGTGTTTGTCCTTAGTTGAGCGCCAGCAGTGCTCTAAATATATATTTTGTTTCATGTCTTTCAAATCCTCCAGAAATCACAGGGAGTGATGGGGATCTCTGAGAAGGGATAGGTTGCATGAGGGTGATCTCATGCAACACCTCAGCCATCACCAAACACAGTCTAAAACACTAGAGTTAGAAGAAGGTTTATCTGAAATATAAAAGATCAGAGGTGTCTTGCATTCTTGTTTTAGGCTGGAAGAGCTTTGTTTTTGGTACAGAATGGCCAGGGCTGGGCACTGACTTTCTGTTGAAGGTCTGACTGAACAGAGATCCTTTTATTTCAGCTTTATATTCCACAAAGGATAAGTGTGTGACTGCCATATTTCTGTGCAGGCACTTTCCGTAATAATGTATATACCCTTAACTTCTGAATATATTTGCTCAAAGGTATACTAGAAGTGTAAATGGAAGAGTCGTAAAAAAACTTCAGCAATTTTCTAATTTCTGGATCCCAGATTGCATACTATTAACCTTGTGGTAGAAGACTTTTATAACATTTGCACATTACAGCAATGTGGGCTTTTCTGTCTTATGGCTCTGAAACAGTGGCATTCTTTGATTATCCAGGATCAAAATTTAATTTGCCTGCCTTTGCTTCATTCAGCATCTTCATAATAGCTTGAGAGTTGCTACATTATGAAGTTATTTCACTAGCATTCTTTTTTGCCAGTTCCTTTGCTAATAACCCCTAAATGTACATGCAGGTGAATAAATATTAGGGTGTACTCTCCAGACCTCGTATGTGCCTTCTCAATTGTTACCTCTTAATCACTTGACTTAACTTGTCACATTGTCAAATGATCTCCTTCTGAATGTTTAGCCTGGTTGCTGCTCTGTCTTCAAGACATCTGTCACCATGTCTGTCCTTAGGGATTTGCACAAAAGTGTGAAACTCTGACACATGAGCATTAACTACCTAAAGACTTTCTCTATTAATAACTGTCTAAAACTTTGAAAAAAAGTTTTCCACCATACATCTAGTACTTTACCTTCAGATGCCAGGTGGGCTGCCAGTTGATAGACAGCTAGAGAAAAGACATCTGGCATTTGTAACTCACACAGTATTCATGCAAACAACATTTTAATAATAACACCACTCCGCAGAGTCCCTGGGAACAATGAAATTACATAAAAGATGTCATTAATTATGTGGCTTTCCTGATAGAGGCTTTGTGGTATGCAAATGAAATATTAAATTAGGCCCTTGAGCAACTTGAGCGATGTATACTTGGGTTTATAAATGTTATTCTTCAAATTTTCTTAACTATCTGTAGAGATAATATTTCAAGTAAGTGGATCAGTTTGGGCACTCTGTCACAGTAGTAACACCTAATATGCCACCAGGCTACTAAGTTCTTTTACAACAATAGGAATATATTGTCACTTCATTATAGGTAGTGCTCGATTAACAACCATTTCTTTAACAATCATTTATTTATTTATTTATTTATTTGATTTGCCAATTGTTTACAAGATAATAAGTATAAGTGTATACATAGTTGTGAATACATGAAATGGGTACATATAAGAAAAATAAAAGAAGAATAAGAGAAACAATAGGACAGGGACGGTAGGCACGTTGGTGCGCTTATGCACGCCCCCTACAGACCTCTTAGGAAAGGGGTGAGGTCAATAGTAGACAGTCTAAGGTTAAAGTTTTTGGGGTTTGGGGAAGAAACTACAGAGTCGGGTAGAGTATTCCAGACATTGACCACTCTGTTGCTGAAGTCGTATTTCCTGCAATCAAGTTTGGTGCGGTTTACTTTGAGTTTGTATCTATTGTGTGCTCTTGTGTTGTTATGGTTGAAGCTGAAGTATTCATTGAGAGGTAGGACATTGCAATGTATGATTTTATATACCATGCTTAAATCAGACCGAAGACGGCGTAATTCAAGGTTTTCTAGTTCTAGAATTTCAAGTCTGGTGGCATAAGGTATTCTACAACAGTAGAGGAGTGGAGAACTCTTCTTGTGAAATATTTCTGGACTTTCTCAATTGTGCTAATATCAGATACGTAATGTGGGTTCCAGACTGATGAACTGTATTCGAGTATTGGTCTAGCAAATGTTTTGTATGCTCTGGTTAGTAGTGTGATATTACCAGAGAAAAAGCTACGTAGGATTAGGTTAACAACTCTTAATGCCTTTTTGGCTATGTAGTTGCAGTGGGCTCTAGCACTTAGATCATTAGAGGTGAGTATTCCAAGGTCCTTTACAGAGCTTGGGTCATCAACAAGATCTTGACTATTCAGCTTGTATTTTATTTTCTGATTTTTTTTGCCAATATGTAAGACAGAGCATTTATTTGTTGAGATTTGAAGTTGCCATTTGTTTGACCATTCTGATACATAGTCAAGATCTTTTTGTAGGGTAGCAGTATTGTCTGTGGTATTGAACAGCTTTACATCATCAGCGAAAAGAACGCAATTGCTCTTAATATGATCACAGAGGTCATTTATGTAGAGTATGAAGAGAGTTGGTCCTAGAACACTGCCTTGGGGGACACCACTATTGACAGGTACAGAATTTGATAGGACGCTCCCAATTTTGACCATTTGTTGTCTGTTTGCCAGGAATGCTTCTATCCAGTTATTCAGTTGTCCAGAGATACCATAGGATTTTATTTTTAGGAGTAGTTTGTTGTGTACCACTGAATCAAAGGCTTTACAGAAGTCTATGTAGATTGCGTCTATTGCTTTGCCCTGGTCGAGTTGTGTCGTCCATATGTTTTTGCAGTGTAAGAGTTGCAGATTACAGGATAGTTTTTTTCTGAAACCAAATTGTTTATTGGAGAGTAGGTTGTTTGTCTCTAAGTGGAGGATGATGGATTGGTTAATAATTGATTCCATGACTTTACAGGTGACGCAGCATAAGGAGATTGGCCTGTAATTTTCAACTAGGCTTGGGTCTCCCTTTGAAGATGGGGATGACTGTGGCTTGTGACCATAGGTTAGGCAAGGAGCTGGTCCTGAAAGATTTTTCAAAGATTATGCTTAGAGGTTTGGCTATGGCAGTGGATAGCTTTTTTAAGAAGTAGGCACATATTCCATCCGGTCCAATAGATAGAGATGGTTTTAGATTGCGTAGTGCTTTTTCAACATTGTCTTCTGTAAAATCGATATGTATTAGATCATTGTTGTTATCTGTGGTACGGCTAGGAAATACTGGGCATGATCCATTGCTGTTTACAAATACTGAGCTGAAGAATGTGTTAAAGATGTTGGCTTTAATGGTGTCGTCGTTGCAGTCTTTATCATCAGGTCCTATCAAGGGTGGGATAGACCTTGAGTCTTTTAGTTTGTTGTTTACAAAATTGCAAAAAGCATGGGTGGAATTGGTGCTTAGAAGGTTTTCCTCTTGTTTAATGTGATAATTGATGCATTCGGTCTTTATCTGGTGGCATAAATTTTTGTATCGGCTTTTGAAATTGGCAACGTGACCAGATTTGTTTTTCCGCCAGAGTGATCTCTTTTTGGATTGAAGTTTCCTTATTGTTATGGGTAATCTGCTTTTTTGTTTTGTTTTGGGAGTTGTTGTTGGTACATATAGTTTGATGACTCTTTTGACTTCAAGTAAAAATATGTTGTAATGGTCTTCAACAGTATTGCATCCAGTGAATAGAGATTGCCAATCAAGGGATGAGAGATCGTTGTCTATAAGATCATAGTTGCCTTTTTGAAGTTACAATTGGGGATTACATCATTGTGGTGATTTTTGTGTGGGCGTATGTTGAGACAAAAGTCAATCATATTGTGGTCACTGCTGGAAAAGGGTTCTTTAGTTTGTATTCCGTAAATTAAATTCAAACTATTGCAGAAGATGAGATCGAGGCAGTTGTTTAGTCTAGTGTTGTTGGTTACTAGTTGTTCCAGTCCCAGATTTGTAATAGCATTGTAGAAGGTTGTGTGTATGATTTCAGTTGTACATTCATTTAGGGTCCAGTCAATATGAGGTAGATTGAAATCACCAAGAAAGATAAAAGGGTATGGGCAGGATGCAGCCCATGTTAGTAATGTATTTAACTTGTTTACATGTTCGATGTCATAATCAGGTGCTCTGTAACATAGTAAGAATCGAATTGTGATATTTAAGGATAGTTCACAGATGATGGTCTCAGGAAGAGCAAGCTCCTGGGTAACTTGGATATTTTTTAGATGTAAGGACTTTTTATAGAAGATAGCAACACCACCTCCTCTACAATTTCACGATCTGATCGGTAAACATGATAGTCTCTTACTGTGGTAATGGAGTCAGGGAGAGATGCATTGAGCCATGTTTCACAGACAAATATAATGTCGAATTTAGCCATATTTAGTAGGAGGAAAAATTCAGGTATTTTATTCACGAGGCTTCTTGCATTGAGTAGTTTGCATTTAAGGCCAGTAGTAGTTGGAATTGAGGTAGTTAGGGCGTGCATGCCTAGTCTTGGGTGATGGTGGATCGGTTGAGGTAGGGTTGTGGTTGAGGGTTAAAGCTGAGTTGCGGGTTGTATGGCTTACTTTTGATACAGTCAGCATGGTAGTCAATGTACAGGTCCTTCTCTCCATTGTCTAGACGTTTTTTGAGTTCAGTGCGAGTACACGGGAGCGGGCACGTTGCTGTATGGTTAGGTCAGGGCGACAACGGAGGTTCTTATGGTTGGTGTTGGTTTTGGCGAGTGAATTTATAGTGTAAATGAATTTACGTTTGCTTGATTCATTTTGCAAATGACCCTGCACAAGCGTGGGGCCACAGAGCCGTCTCTAAGTTACAACAGCACTCAAAACAAGTGACTTATGACCGATCCTCCCATGTACAACTTTCAAAGCATCCCCACAGTCACATGATCAAAATTTGGCATGTATTTACAAAGATTGCAGCATCCTGTAGGAGCCAAGGTGGTGCAGTGGTAAGAGTGCAGTACTACAGGCTACTTCTGCTGACTGCCGGCTGACTGCAATTTGAATCTCACCAGGCTCAAGGGTGACTCAGCTTTCCATCCTTCTGAGGTCAGTAAAATAAGGACCCGATTGTTGGGGGCAACATGCTGACTCTGTAAACTGCCTAGAGAGGGCTGTAAAAGCCCTGTGAAGTAGTATATAAGTCTAAGTGCTATTGCTATTGCCATCCTGGAGTCATATTTGCAACCTTCCAAGCCAACGTCCAACAAGCAAAGTCAGTGGGGGAAGTCAGATTTGCTTAACAACCCTGGCAAAAAAGAAAATGTCATAAAATTGGGTGCAGCTCAGTAACCCTCTTGCTTAGCAATGGAAATTTTGGTTCCAATTGTGGTTGTAAGTTGATGGCCGACTATCTTTTGCATTCCAAGCCAGGTTTACAGTAAATTGCAAGGAGAAAGAAGGAGGACATGGTGCAGATGTAACTCTGTCAATTGATATTAATTGTGATTTCGATATTGTGCATTCTGGAGACTTACTTTCAGCTAATCTTTTGGAGACATCTAGCTGGGAGCTTGGAAGTTACATCTGCTGTTGCCTTTTCATTCATAAAAATTTGATCCAGTAGAGGTTTCCATAAATAGAATGGAGAGGAAGGCATTATTCACATCTTCCTGTTACATTGGGTTATGCCATATCCTATATTAATCTAGAATACATTTGGAGGACAGGTGTAGATAGAATGGGAAATCATCTAAAATTGCTTTTTTTGCTACTGTTCACAGAAATAACTACTGGATAAAATATCTGGCAAATAAAAAGAGACATTTTTATACAATTCTGTATTTCCTATGTTTTTATACTATGAAAGTACATAATGTGTAAGAATACATGTATTGACTACTCTCACATTACGGGATATAATTTCAAAAATATATGTTTGTGTGTTTATTCCACTGATTTATTATTAACTAAAGGGCTTCCATTTTCAGATCCTTATAGGAGTTGTATTTGTTGAAAGATCAATGTGTCTTACTTAAATTCAATTTCAGTAGGTATTCTCCCTATTTCTCAGGATATTTATATATTTTCTACATAACACTTTGCATCCAGGTCCAAATACACATTATCACTTCACTATATTGTTGATTTATAGGAATTGTTTGAATAATATTTCTCTAAAGTTTAGTTATGCTGAATCATGCAGTAATATTAAGGAACAAATGAAAAGTTATTTGCATTGTCTTAAAGGGTCATCTTAATTCAATAACATTCCACTATAAATAAATGCACTCCATAGGAAAGTTCATAAACATTTTTTCTTTTTTCTAAAAAACAAACTAATCTCTTCTAGGTAAAATAAAAGGCTGATCAGAGGTTGTTAAAAGCATGGTATTAATGGATTAGCTGGGTCACACTGAAAAATGTTTCCAAACAAACAAAGAGTTCTTTAGCTTTTTTGGAGCAAATATCACAGCAGGCTTTTAGCTTAACTTGACATGAGATTTAAACAAAAAACAACTGAGAAGTTAAATCTCCCCTCGTTCTTAGTATGATATGGATAATATTATACTAAGCGAGTGCATTAAAATGTCATTAACTAAAGTTCAAGTTATATACTGGGGATTCATAGAGATATTTCAAAGATGAAATACATTGTCTTTATGATACATGTTTATGCCTGAAAGCTGGGAACAGGTAATGAGCAGTAATGTCTGGTCAACATAATGTTTTATTCTGTGATTTCCTATCTATCAGGTTTTTTTTTCTACTGACAAGATGAGCCACTAAGATGTGTTATCTCAACTTTGCAGCTTGTGTTGAGTCATTTAAAAAAAAAAGTCTGTCACTATTGCTCCATGGACAGCATTAGCTGTGATGTTTTGTTTTTAAATGGGGAACTTCTCACTTATCTCCAGGCATAATAGCTGGCATGTAATAAGTGACACAATGTGTTACTTTTATTATTTCATAAATATTTGTAGAAATTTTGAAGAGATTATTCATTTATGACATTTTTATTTGCTGAGCATTTCTATACTGTCCCTTGAACCAAATGGGGAAAAATACAATAATAACATTAGATATATTAAAGGAAATGTTATTTTTAAATGTGTTATATAATAGATCAGTTGTTTACTGAAATATATTGTAGATGTATTAAACATTGGTGATTGATATATCAATTTGGTTAACATAATTCAGCATATTTTAGATTTAAAAGTTCTAAAGCATTCAGTTCCATTTCTCTGCTGTCGTTTTTGCTCTATTATTTAAAATGAAGTAAATGTAGAAAACCAACTATAAGTGCAACATTTGATCTGTCATAGCTGACCTTGGAAAGCTAGGATTGGACCTAGCTGGTGTTTGAGTAGACTAGGGTTTCTCAAACTTGGTGACTAAGATATGAGGACTTCAACTCCCAGAATTCCCCAGCCAAGTGTTGGCTAGGAATTCTGGGAGTTGAAGTCCACACATCTTAAAATTGCCAAGAAACACTGGAGTAAACTGAAAAGAAAATAAACAAAATTTTGGAAGAAATTGTCAAACTACTTCTATATTATGCCTAGAAAATTATATGGACATAGACATGAAGTCATCAGATGTCAGTTTCTTACCCTGGTTTATTCAGTAAAGTTGTTATTTTTGCCTTAGTTAGGCATATGTCACTTACAGGGAGGCATTGATCCCTTCACCAAGCTTCCAATACTTCACACACTCAGTTCACTCTGTAAGATGTACAAGCCGGAATAATCCAACAGTTTGTCTAAGTGGCACCCATGTGAACTGTCTCATCACCAGAGTCCAAGCTGACATTTTCTCCACAAAGAATAATGCAAATTTCTCACAGTGAGCAACCAACTATTTCTTTTTTTGTTGTTGTAAATTTTATTTGAGTTTTCACAAAGAGAAAAAAAATACAAATAAAACATCTTTTTTGAAAGTAGAATAATCCCGGGTTACATTTCTTCGTACAGACACAAATTCAGGTTCATGCTCATTTTTATATTCTATTCCATATCTTATTACTATTTTACATTTTCTGCATAGCTTCTCCTCTCTTTTAATTTTCTCAATTTTATTTTAATTATCTCATCTCAATTCAAATCATTGTATTTATATTTTTTGTCTGTCCTGTTTCAATTATCTATTATCTTTTCTCATTAAACAAAATTTCTCCTGTAGTTACTGATTGGAGTATGACACCTTTATATCTTTTCCGTAAAGTTGTAACATTCAATATAATACATAACTTCCATTCGGATTCTGCTTGGTACATTCTTAAAATACACACTGTATTCTTAAAAAAATATATAAATGTATATAATTAAAACAACATTCCATTCCAATTCAATTCTATCATTAATATTAATATCCATTAAAGTCTTAACATCTTTAACATTACTTTTCAATTAAATATCATACTTCTATGGGAACAATTATAAGCTTTCCATAGTTAATTCTCCCCCTTCACTTATATTTTATAAAACATTAACTAATTAAAATGTTCCTGTTCCTTCCTAATTCAATTTTCTCATTTATTTTATTTCACTTATTTTATTCACAAACATTTCACTAAATTACACTAACTATTTTATCCCTCATTTTAATCATACGTTGTTTCCAATTTTCTAAAGTTATTTATATTACTAATATAACAATACAGTCTTACGTACCTTTACAGAATCCCTTTTTCAGTTAAATTTTCACCCATTATCTCTAAATAGGCCCTATCTCTCTATATCTTGCTCCGGTCCTTTGTAACTTATTTTCCTTTCCTTCTTCCCTCTCTTCTTCTCTCTCCCCTTTTTACCCCCTTGTCTCTCTACCTCTATTTCTCTCTTCTGTATTCCCCTCTTCTGTTGCTTTCCAGTATTATACTTATTTTTTGAATTATTTTTCTTTTCTTTGGTTGTTTTTTTAAGTCTTAAATTCTCCATTCTCTTTTCCCCCTTTCCTTTTTCTTCCCCACATAAAATTGCTTGTTCATTAAAGATGGCTTCTTCTTTGTACCCAATCTTCTTGTTTTGCAGTTGTTTTTTGTTGTTTCTCATAGTTCCAAATCTCCATTTCTAAGAATTGAAAAACGAAGCCAAAAGAACCCTTCCCTTCTTGTGCATCTTCTTTGTACTTTTTAAGTACCATTTTCAATTCATCCAGAAGTGGTGCCATTGTATAAATTTTTAAACAACCACCCGATTGATTTTAGTCATTCAAATATAATAACCAAGAATCCAAAGATCACCAAATAATCCAAATACACGCAAGCTGTTTCTTTTTTGCTCTTTTTTTTCACTTTCTCTTCCTGGGGTTACTATTTAGTTGCAAAGTTTCAGTTAAAATGTATCTTTTAGAAGTCTTGTTGAAGTTTTACTGTAGATTCCTTTTAATTCCAGGCAGTCTCCTCCCTCTTCCAGATCCTGCCCTTATTCTTTTTCTCTCCCTTCCTGCTTATGAAAAAGAAAAATTTTAATGTCCAGAAATCTTTATTATCCCTTTGGCATTTTGTTTTATTTTCAGCTTAATTGCCTATTGATGTCAAAGCGGATTTTTCCGATTTCTTATTTAAGTCTCTTAGTTGTCAGTATAGGGAAGGAGAGAGAAGAAAAAAAAAAGCCAAACCTTTCCCTTTTCACTTTCCTTCACTGCTTCCGACTCTTCTTTGGGAGCTATGTTATTTTTTGTAAGTTTAAATTCCAGGGTACCTTAGTTGTTGCTTTTACAATTTAACTCGGTCAGCCAAAACTTTCACTTCTTATCTTCCTCCTGCACATTCTTTTCCGGTCGAGTTCTTCTTTGGCCATTTCTGACCACCGCTGCAACCGCCTTCGGGAAAGGGAGTAATGGCCAGCTGAGGAGGAGAGATGCAGCTCTCTTCGACCCTGCTGGCGGTCTCCCCCCTCTTCACCACCTCTACGGGGTGGCTTAGCCCCGAAACCAGCCGGCTCGGGGCGCTCCAGAGGCAAGCCCAGACAGAAACCGCGCACGATCGCGGATTTCTGTCTGTCGCCGAAGCCCTTCAAACCGGATGTTCCAGCAGCAACCAACTATTTCTATTCCTTCCCCCCAATATCTTAATGGAGAAATCTACACAGTGGAGAAAAGTAGTAACAAGAAGAATCACAAACTGCTGGTGCCATCACATTCCTTTTAGTATGTATTCCTCATCGTGTACCTGCTTACTCTCTTGTAATCCTCTCTTCTCCATTGAATATAAATACAAACATTATTTTTCTTTGCACTAATTGTACCACCTCCAAGGTGAACATTTGGTGGCACAGTGGTTAGAGTACAGTACTGCAGGCTAATTCTGCTGACGGCCTGCAATTTAGCAGTTCAAATCTCACCAGGCTCAAGGTTGACTTCAGCCTTCTATCCTTCCAAGGTGAATAAAATGAGGAGCCAGATTGTTGGGGGCAATATGCTGACTCTGTAAACCACTTAGAGAGGGCTGTAAAGCACTGTAAAGTGGTATAGAAGTCTAAGTGCTATTGTTATTACTATTCTAAAGGGTGAGGAATGAGGGAGGGGGAGAAAAGCAGAAGTAAAAAAGTAAAAACCGTTGTGATCATGATGTTCCACTTAGCAACCACATCCTAATTATGGCCGCTAAATGAGGATCACCTGTACACCTCACAGTTTGAGAAAACCTGTTTTGATCGTATGGATGATTCTGATTGTTCCTTTAGTTTCTTACCCCAACAGCCATAGTCATCCAGTACATTGAACACATTTTTAAAAATTATATAAGGGCATTGTGAACTGTGTAAGCTTACATAATCGAGCATTTTTGCTATTTTTGTTACAGATTCCAGTTTTATGAAAATATATTTATGACAAGATCTATTTATCAAAATACAAAACTCAGTAAGCCTCATTTCTCTTGTGACAATCGGAATTAGATCCAGAAACAAACAGGCAACCAATGTAGCTCCTGCTAGAGAAGTAATACATGTGCAAATCTAGATACAGTAGATAGGTTTGGTTGGATTATACCAACATGCTATAGTAAAAATACATTAGAAACAGTTTTAGGGAACCTTACATTTGGGCAGCTGAGTAGTCTCTCAAACCTAGGTAGCCTTTTCAAGAAACTTTCCCTCCACTATATAACATTGGCTATTACAGCACTGCCCAAACTAACATACCTACCATAAGAGCTGCTTCTTTTAAGGCCCCATATAAATGCTAAATAGGCAAGGGTTACAGTAAGAGTGATTATTTGGATGAATCATATTATCTGTGTAAATAAACAACCAGTTGCCCAAAGCAGTACCAGTAGCTGAGCAATTAGGATACTGGAGTGACAGGAGATAGCACTAGTTCTAATTTATTTATTTATTACTTTTTTACTTGGTGAAAATATACAGACATATAGTTATAATCCAACCAAACCTATCAGCTTCTTTTTTGGGAGACAGGTTTGGGTTTAACTGCCATAAACAGGAAAACTGCTGGATTTCAGTCTTACACTATCTCCTCTTCTGTCATAGATAGAAACTGCTGGTAATTTTCCCCCCAAGCAATTTGAGTTAAGAATGTGCTGAATTCCCCAATAGCGTGTTTGGGTAATCATTAATGTTTACAGTTGCTATAGCAACAGTGATAACTAGCAATTGACTGGGAAGGGAACCTGTTTATAAGAGATAAGCTGGGGCAATTATTGAACAGCTGTCAAATCTTTAACAGTTTTAAAGATAGAAGAGGCAAAGCAACAGAAGGGGAAGATGGTTGATTTTGAAGACATCTAGTACCAGCCCCAAACAGAATAATGATGCCTTGATAAAAATAAATAAAATGAATTTAAGTTTTGAAACATCACCATTTAAAATATAATAGGATGTGTTCGATAAGAATTCTGGGTGAATGATAAGTTTTCTCCTGCAAAAACATATACAGTGCCTGCTGTATATTATTTTATAAACATACCATTTCTGATAAAGTTTCTCTCATTGCTCATAATAATCCACTAATTTCATATATTCACAAGCACTAAATAATATGGATAATGTCTTTAATAACCCAGACATGATCCACAGTGTAATGAAGAAACCACCTTGCAGTTTTCTTCTGTTTAAACATGCAAACTAGAATTTGGTTCCTCCATTCCCCACCTACTTGCATAATAATGCTTCTGTGGAAAAGATCCAATTTTTTAGATTTATGTCCCCTACACCTTCGGTTAAAAGCAATAGCAATAGCACTTAAATTTATATACATCTTCACAGTGCTTTACAGCCCTCTCTAAGTAGTTTACAGTGTCAGCATATAGCCCCAACAATCTGGATCCTCATTTTACCCACCTCAGAAGGAAGGAAAACTGAGTTAACCTTGAGCCTGGTAGGATTCAAATTGCCAAATTGCAGGCAGCCGGCAGTCAGCAGAAGTAGCCTGCAGTACTGCATTCTAACCACTGTGCCACCGAGGCTCATAACATAAACAATGCTGTTTGTATATATTGCCACTCCTACATAATATTTGAAGAGTATCTGAATAACCCTTGTTTCTAAATACTGTGAAGATTATGTGCCATTATATTTATGATATATTCAAGTCTCTAAACAATAGAAAAAGGAACTAACTTCCAAGAATCTTACATGTCCCATGCCATCTTTGTTAAGCAAAAAAGAAAAAGCAGGCAAGTTGCTTGGCAAATTCTGTTTGCTCTGTTAAATTATTAACTCTACATTTAAGAGCAAGAATTTTTTTTTTTGCTTTTTTAATAGTGTTTTTAGACACTGAAAACAGCTTTTTTATGATTTCTGAAGAAAGATGTGAACTAAGTAAAATCACAGCAAGTAATATGCAAAAATGAATAATTTAACATGTGATACCTTCACACATAATATTAATAATATTAATATTAATATTTCTCACCATAATATCAATAACATTCTCTGATTTATTTATTTATTTATCAATTGGGAATGAATTCAAGCAACTTTCTCTAATAGGTGCGGCACAAATTTCACCTCAGCACTTGTAAAAGTTTCTCTGATCCCAGGAGGGACTCCAAGTGAAACAGGACTGTGGGGTGATAGTCTGCAGTGCAATAATAAGGATAGAGAAGTACCGGTGCTTCTTACTGTCACAAGATAGATCTTAATAGTTGTAACTCAGATTTGGTCATGTTTGTCCCTTATTAAATACCAGCAATGCTCTGGATGTCTCTTCTCCCTGTTTCATCTCTCTCAACTCCTCCTCCTGGGGAATGCCAGGATCCCTGAGAAAGGAGAGGTTGTCTGGGCACAATCTGATCCAAGATCTTAGCCACCTCCTTGGTTCTAAGCATCAACCAGGTTTTCAGATGGAACATGTGACAGAACAACATGGATAATCCCCATCTTCATCTGAAACCACTCAGATTCCATCAGTCGCTGGAACCTATGACAATCTAGTGGGTCCAACCTCCCTGTGGTATTTTGTGGCATTGGAGAATCTCAAAGAAATCAGACCATCACAAAGGGGACAATTCCAGATCACAATGTCATTCCTCTGATAGGAAAACTAAATCTGGATTATGCCCGCTATCCTGAGTTGGGCTCTGGATGATCTGAGACAAGCTTATGGCTGACATGGAAGTCATGAAGACCTGTCAACTTCAGACTCCGTTCATGGGGAAGACAAATTAAAGTTCTCCAGAACCATAAATATGGAAAACTTAACTGCCACTTCAGAAATGGAGACAAGGGGATCAAACAGCTAAGTTGCTAGGCATCAGGGAGGTCAGTACAATAACAAGCCCAACTAATCCGTAAAGTCCAACTTAATTCCACAAGGAAGTCCCTGATAACAATTATCACACCTCTAACCATGCCCCAGAATCTCAAAATGCCACACTTAAAACCAACCCAGCAAATTTCAGAAAGGGCAATTCCCTTTTCTAAAATAGGCCAGCCAGGTCTCAATAATATATGCCTGGTCAGCCCTTTCATCCATAATCAAATTACAGATGAGGGGAAACTTATTACAGACCAACCTGGAACCTAGCAGTAGCTGATAGCCAGGGCCATTGAAGATCTGCTGCTGCAGTATCAGAGCTGAGATCAAGGAACTGGAATGCAGAACTGTTACAAAACTATTTTGTGGTCTATGAAAGCATCCAGGTCCTTGTCATCACCATAATACTTTGGTCCCCCTCCACCTTCTGAATGTTTTTATTTTTTATTTTATTTATTTGGTTTGTCAATTGCTTACAAGATAATAGGTATAAGTAAAAACATAGTTATGAATACGTGGATACATATAAGAAAAATAAAAAATAAAAGAAACAATAGGACAGGGACCTACCGGCACATTGGTGCGCTTATGCACGCCCCCTACAGACCTCTTAGGAAAGGGTTGAGGTCAATAGTAGAAAGTCTAAGGTTAAAGTTTTTGGGGTTTGGGGAAGAAACCACAGAGTCAGGTAAAGTATTCCAGACATTGACCACTCTGTTGCTGAAGTCATATTTCCTGCAATCAAGTTCCATCCCTATAACTGAGCTCCTCAGGCCTGGAAACAACCCACTTGTTGTCAACCATCCTTAAGAGGGGAAGCTGAACATCCAATAGGCTACATACAGCTTTACCATTTCTCAGCACCCAGCAATTGCCTCCCCACTCCTCCACAACATACACCCTTCATACAAAGAGTTCCCTGCTCCCAACCATCAGGCAGAACTTCCTCATTCACCCCCAGCAATTCTGCCTTTGACATTCACTCAAAGGAAGTATCACACATTTATATCCATTCACACCCATTGGCATTCAAGGATATCCTTCCCCTGCTACTCCCACCAGCTAGGAGAAGCCACCATCTCGCTTACCTCACCAATACCATATCCATCCTGACTCCCACTCAGAGGAAAAAAGGGGAGGAATCCCCCAGATTGCAGTGAAAAAATCCAAGCCCAGCCCTCAAGCATTTCAGTCAATTGGCTATGGGGGAAAGCAGAAAGGCCTCTTCAGGGAAAGTAGTCCACAGAAGTCTTCAATTCTACCACAACCCCTGCCCTGCCTGGCAACCCCCACATCCCCAAAGCTCCAAAGTCCAACAACAAGCTGGTGATAAAACAAGTGAAAAAAGGGTGGGGACTCTTCTGCCACCATAGCCCATCATTGGAAACTTGATGAGGAAACTGTGGGCAATCAACAATCTACTTAATCATAATCATAATCATAATGTGTTTCAATTACTAGGATAGGTCTTTGGTGGAGTCCCTTCCACAATCAGTCACAGTATAACTTTTCTAAATATCTAATAGTGTGTTATGGCAGCAGAACTATCTGTTACTGTCTCATTATTAACTTCAAATGCAGCTATTTTGAGGGGTGACTATTCTGATGAATCTCACCAAACTTTGGGTGAAAACTGACAGTCATTTTAAAGCATTGTGGAAGTGGTTGGAACATACATTATAATCTGCCTTCAACACTACTGCTTTGGCATGCTTCTGATATATAATTTTTCAAATTACCTCCACCACACTTCAGAATGTTTCCACTATGAAAATCTAATTTCTACAAAGATGAGTTTGCAATTCAATGTGCTGGGAAAATTGCCAATATTACATTAAATTTGAGGTCTGTCATTTCAGATAAATATTTGGAGTATGAAATATCAGCAGCTCAGCTCTTGCCCTGTTCTTCTGCATTGGTTCCAAACACAAGAGCCCAAATTAATGTATATGTTCCAAGCTGTTGTGGGCATCTGAGTTAAATTAGTAAAGTATTATACTACTTTTGTTCAATAACAAGGAAATTGCCTTAAATGGCAATATTTCAAAAAAGTAATTACCTTATATCTGTTTGTGAATATAGATCAGTGAAGACCACTCAGAAGTAAATCCTTACTCTAACAGATTTAGGTTTAATAGGAAATAATAACTCCACACATAGCAGAGGTTTATAACCTTCAAGCAGGAAACCTTAATATATCCTACTCCCAAATTGCAATATTTTAATTTGTTGTCATTTTAAAGCAGGTGGAGGAGGCAGGGTAAACCTATAGTATAAATCTAAAATAGCTTCATCTTGGTTTCAAAATAAAAGTGTCAGTTGTCCTTTCAAAATATCAAAATTTTAGCCCTGCTCACACACACAACATGTCATCTATTTTACAGCATGGCTTGGCCACTATGGTCTTTATATATTTATGAGAAACTAGCAGGAGTATATCCAAAGGTGCTTTTTCCAAAAGGCAACTAGACTTTTTCTTCTTCTTTGGAAACATTTCACTTATTATCCAAGAAACTTCTTCAGTTCTAACTGAATTCACCTGTATTCCATATGTGCTATGCTGAACTTCTGCCTAACTTTCACCCATTTCAAATACAATTAAGATTTCTACAGACAAAAACACGGCTGCACCATGGGTTCACCTGTGTCCCCCAGAAATAGAAACCAAAGCACTAAACTTACTTACAGGAATTCCACAGGATAATACTATAAAACTGGATTTCTTACAGGATAATACTATAAAACTGGTGCAGGTATGTGGATAATACTATAAAATTAAAACATAGGAAGTGGAAGCCTTCACTGAACATATCAATACTGTGAACAGCAACAATAAGAAGAGGTTAAGGAAAATAGTCTGGGCTTCCTGGACTGTGCAGTATTTACATTTTGATTCCCCCCACCCATTGTAGTACAAATTGGGAGTAATCATAACCCTATCCCACCGGGCTGAAAGTCTGCCTACCAGCAAAGAAGGAAAGGAAAAGAACAAAAAGAAAAGAACAAAAACACATCAAGGAAGTCCTCAGATAGCCCTTGTGGCTATCTTAACTGGGTTTTCATCAAATCCACAAAAAGATCCAGCAGAAGCTCCTTCATAGTGAACAAAGAAGACAACAGCAAATGGAGGAATGTTATCATTCCATACGTTGCAGGGATATCTTAAAAGCTCAGCAGGATTTTCAACATTCATGTACACTTTAAACCCAAGAATACATTGAGACAGCAGCTTGGCCACCCAAGGACAAAACACCCAGACACAAACAGAGTAATGCTGTATATTCAGGTCAATGCAGCAAGACATGTGCAGACCTGTACATTGGGAAAACAAAACAACCATTTCACAAACATATGGTACCACACAGGACAACATATAGTACCACACAGGACAACAAACTCATCAGGACAGGATTTAGCAGGCCATCTGCATCTTCACTCTTTTGAAAACAGCAAACTTCACATTCTGGATAGAGAGGGCCACTAGTTTGAAAAAGGAATCAAAGAGGCCATCTATGTGAGAATTGAACAGTCCTTCCTCAACAGTGGGTATGATGCCATCCCCAAGAAAGTTCCACAACCATTTACACTCTGATTCAGATGACTCTGAAGATACAGATAAACACCCAAGTGTCCTCAACAACCCTCAGAGTGCTAACAATCAAATGGCTACAAAGAATATAAATCTTTCCATTCCACAACAGTCAATTAAAACTGGAAAAGTTTATTAGATGAGAAGTGAAACATTTTCAAAGGAAAAAACAAAGAAAGAGTTGCCTTCCAGAAAAGCACCTTTGGGACAATGATGATCTGGATGATTGAAAATCTTTATAGATGGCAGGCATATACTTTTATTCTATTTAACTTTGTAAGAGTAAGTGAATGTGTATGGAAGTAAATATAAGGTGGGTGGGTGGGTGGGTGGGGAGAGAGAGAGAGAGAGAGATGATATGATATGATATGATATGATATGATATGATATGATATGATATGATATGATATGATATGATGGAAAACAAAGAGTTTGTTTTAAAGCTTTGTTAGCTAGGTGTAGTGTTGTCAGAGCTGAACTATTCTGAAGGAAATACACAAAAATTTTCCTTTGCCAGGAAAAGCCAGGCCCTTAATAAATAGTTTTGTCTTGTAGTTTAGACACCTAACAAAGCAGGCTGCAAATAAAAGTGAAACATAGTGGCATTTCAGAAAGAAAAAGATAGAAGCTGTTGTGATTGACATTTAAAATGGATATGATGTGTTCTCTTGTTGCTAGAGAAAGTAATAAAAAACATCAGTTCCTTTTTAAGTTGCCAGGTAAATCTCTGTGGAAATTAACACTGGAAATCTGCAAATAGATGACATTAAATTCTGGGCAAAGAATCTGTCTTTCCTGCTCTGTAACTGGATAAACCTAGTATAGCTGGTTACATCTGGCCTCTTTGAGACATTGCCCTGACAGCCTACCATACAGGATAGAGTGGTCTGTCAAATCCAGCTCCATACTTTACAATGTGGAGAGCAGCAATATGCTTTTTTTATATAGTTCTTATTGTGTAGAACATATCACTTAATCACAGCATGTGCTGTTCTATCCTCTGCCTATGGTGCAGGGTAATAAAGTTGTTACCTATATTTATATTCATAAAGTTCCACTATAATCCACTGTATTCCACTATAAACTAACTATAATCAAATCATAAAACAAAAATGAGCAACAGCAGTGCTGAGCTGGGGAAGTGGGCTAAAACAAGCTTTATATTAAGGTTATTAATCTAGGCCACTAAACATCCTGAGGAAACATGCTAAGCAAATCTGAACCTATGTATCCTTCTAGGAAATCATTGGGATTTAAAAGCAACCATGTTTCGTTATTTCATTGTGGCCTGCAGAATTATAGGTTTACTTAATTTTACTGTGTATAAGGAAGTTACAAAATTTACTTCTCTTCCACTAACATAGGGTATAAAAATAAAAGTCATAATGTATGGTTGCTTGGTTTCACCTAGGATTCATTTTATTTTTCTTTTGTATTAACTTAAGGGAAGCTTATGTCCCATGGATTGTACCACTCCCCCAACCAGTCTATCACAGTCAAAAATCAACACAAATCACAGATTTTGTGCACCCCCATTTTTTAAACAATTAGATGGCAAATTCTGGAAACAAGCGACACCCTTTTTTGTGCTTCTGAGTGCCATTGCAGCAGGTATGCAACAATATGGCTGCTACTATCATGGCAGGCCGTGGAACAGTCTCAGGCTTCAGAGAAACTCTCTAATCAAGTTATTGGTCTGGTCTCTCCTCCACTCAACGCACCACCTTTGCCCACTGGGAATAAGCCATTATAGCCAAAAATTTCACCATTTGGAAGAATAAAGCCCTCTCTGCCAACAACGCCAACATTTTATTTATAAGCTGCCCAGAGTCATTGGGAGTGAGTTGGGCAGCCATATAAATCAGGGGTGTCAAATTCGCGGTGTCATATTGTCACGTGATGTATGGTGACTTTCCCCCTGATGCATCTGGCCTGCGAGATTGACACCCCTGATATAAATTATCTTAAATAATTAAATAAAAATAAATAAACTGCTAAATCTTCATCAGAGAAATAGAGCTGCCTCTGTGCAAATACTAATTCATTTTATAATATAGACAAAAAGACAAAGAAATCTCAAAGAAACCTTAAACCTTAAAGCATGTAATAGATGTAATTCTGTCAGTTGTTCTTCAAGACTGATGATAAGCAGATATAGAATTTTAATGAATTTACTTTCAAACCCATGTCTTTGTTTCAGCTAAGTTATTGCCGTTGTATAAAGTTATATGTTTCTGTATGTAAGATAGCATACATTTTGACACTTTTGGAAAGTGAAATATTGGATTATAGTATCAATGAAAAAAATTATTAATATGTTGATTTATCTTTTTTCACTTTGAGAGACTTCATAAATCTGAAATCTTGTATTGCAATACATTTTTAATAAATTGTGAATGTTCTCATTTTCATAATAATAATTTTATGCCTTGAATTATATTTTATAATGGCTGTAAGTCATGTGTTATAATGGCTTTTTCTATCATTGTGTTTCAGTCCTTTTATATTTGCTTAGTGATATGCCTCTGTTTATGAGAATGTGGTTTTTTCTTGTCTTTGAGTCAGTCAGTGTATTCCTAGCATTTATACAAAGAAGTCCCCACTTCTTTTGTTTGCCAATTAAATCTTTCTATGGATGAGAGAGAGAGAGCAACAGGCCGCAAATCAGCATGTTTCCTCAGTCCTAGTGCAGAATCTTCATCACTAGAGCAAATTAGCTGCAGATAGTCCTTGTTTAGCATCTGCTTGTTGTTAAGACAGTGATCAACATGTATCTTTATGACCCATCATCATTTCTGACCTTCACAGTTTTATAAAGCCAAACATAGCTAAAGTAAGACAATAATTTATTGAAAGCTGCCTAGAGTCTCCTCTAGGCAAGATGGATGGCATAAAAGGTAGATAAATAGACAGACAGACAGACAGACAGACAGATGAAAAATAAAATAGCAGTTTCATTTAGCAACTGCTTCACTTAATGACTGAATTGCCAGTCCTAATTCTGGTCACTAAACAAGGACTATCTGTATTATAAATAACAAGTGATTCAGAAAAACTTGGCTCTAGCTAGATTGTACCTCTGTCCTTGCAGCAGGCAGGCAGACAGTTGAAAGACATGCCAAATTAACTTTATATATCCCAGCAGCTAGGTGCTATAATATCTCCTTTACTGGGAACAATAGATTTTAATTTTTTAACCCTTGGAAATATCTATGCAATAATTCATTATGCACATTTTTAAAAAATCATAGAAGTACAGACATTTCAGTAAATATTTTAGGCAGATGCTACATCAGAATCAAGTTTGTGAGAATGAAGAAAGAATAATGCTAATATTTTGCCCATGGATCTTGGCAGCAAAGGAAATCCAAATGATTTTGTTTTCTTTTTTATTGCTTTAATATTTATTTACTTACTTATTATATTTATATCCTGCCCCCAATCAGATGACTCTCACCAGTTAACACAATAAAAAAACAGTTTCAAACATTCCCAGCAGGAATAAAATTAGCATAACATCACAATAAATCAACAATGAAACAACTCATAAAATATAATAGTGAAGGCCCAAATCTAATTAGAATGACCCTTGGAACAATTCTATTTTTATTTTCTTTCTAAATGCAACCAAGGAAGAATAGCTTTGTAATCAAAGAGACACAGAGTAAAGAAAATAAAAATAAAAAGGAAAAACAAACAAGTAGGGAAAAGACATATTTACATATAGAAAATTATTCAGCCCTATTTTTAAATACTTCAGTAAATTTTGACCACACAGTATATTTACTAGTCTTCGGGTTATATAGCTAGAGAAACAGTTGATAAGCAGAAGAATGTACCTGTAAAAGAGAAAATCTGTAGCTCATAATTGAACTATGGAGATTTATTTATTTATTTATTTGATTTGCCAATTGTTTACAAGATAATAAGTATAAGTGTATACATAGTTGTGAATACATGAAATGGGTACATATAAGAAAAATAAAAGAATAAGAGAAACAATAGGACAGGGACGGTAGGCACGTTGGTGCGCTTATGCACGCCCCTACAGACCTCTTAGGAAAGGGGTGAGGTCAATAGTAGACAGTCTAAGGTTAAAGTTTTTGGGGTTTGGGGAAGAAACTACAGAGTCGGGTAGAGTATTCCAGACATTGACCACTCTATTGCTGAAGTCGTATTTCCTGCAATCAAGTTTGGTGCGGTTTACTTTGAGTTTGTATCTATTGTGTGCTCTTGTGTTGTTATGGTTGAAGCTGAAGTATTCATTGACAGGTAGGACATTGCAATGTATGATTTTATATACCATGCTTAAGTCAGACCGAAGACGGCGTAATTCAAGGTTTTCTAGTTCTAGAATTTCAAGTCTGGTGGCATAAGGTATTCTACAACGAGTAGAGGAGTGGAGAACTCTTCTTGTGAAATATTTCTGGACTTTCTCAATTGTGCTAATATCAGATACGTAATGTGGGTTCCAGACTGATGAACTTATTCGAGTATTGGTCTAGCAATGTTTTGTATGCTCTGGTTAGTAGTGGATATTACCAGAGAAAAAGCTACGTAGGATTAGGTTAACAACTCTTAATGCCTTTTGGCTATGTAGTTGCAGTGGCTCTAGCACTTAGATCATTAGAGGTGAGTATTCCAAGGTCCTTTACAGAGCTTGGGTCATCAACAAGTTCTTGACTATTCAGCTTGTATTTTATTTTCTGATTTTTTTGCCAATATGTAAGACAGAGCATTTATTTGTTGAGATTTGAAGTTGCCATTTGTTTGACCATTCTGATACATAGTCAAGATCTTTTGTAGGGTATCAGTATTGTCTGTGGTATTGAACAGCTTTACATCATCAGCGAAGAGAACGCAATTGCTCTTAATATGATCACAGAGGTCGTTTATGTAGAGTATGAAGAGAGTTGGTCCTAGAACACTGCCTTGGGGGACACCACTATTGACAGGTACTGGATTTGATAGGACGCTCCCGATTTTGACCATTTGTTGTCTGTTTGACAGGAATGCTTCTATCCAGTTATTCAGTTGTCCAGAGATACCATAGGATTTTATTTTTAGGAGTAGTTTGTCGTGTACCACTGAATCAAAGGCTTTACAGAAGTCTATGTAGATTGCGTCTATTGCTTTGCCCTGGTCGAGTTGTGTAGTCCATATGTTTTTGCAGTGTAAGAGTTGTAGATTACAGGATAGTTTTTTTCTGAAACCAAATTGTTTATTGGAGAGTAGGTTATTTGTCTCTAAGTGGAGGATGATGGATTGGTTAATAATTGATTCCATGACTTTACAGGTGACGCAGCATAAGGAGATTGGCCTTTAATTTTCAACTAGGCTTGGGTCTCCTTTTTGAAGATGGGGATGACTGTGGCTTGTTACCATAGGTTAGGCAAGGAGCTGGTCCTGAAAGATTTTTCAAAGATTATGCTTAGAGGTTTGGCTATGGCAGTGGATAGCTTTCTTAAGAAGTAGGCACATATTCCATCCGGTCCAATAGATAGAGATGGTTTTAGATTGCGTAGTGATTTTTCAACATTGTCTTCTGTGAAATCGATATGTATTAGATCATTATTGTTATCTGTGGTACGGCTAGGAAATACTGGGCATGATCCATTGCTGTTTACAAATACTGAGCCAAGAATGTGTTAAAGATGTTGGCTTTAATGGTGTCGTGCTGTAGCGTCTTTACCATCAGGTCCTATCAAGGGAGGGATGGACCTTGAGTCTTTTAGTTTGTTGTTTACAAAATTGTAAAAAGCACGGGTGGAATTGGTGCTTAGAAGGTTTTCCTCTTGTTTAATGTGATAATTGGTGCATTCGGTCTTTATCTGGTGGCATAAATTTTTGTATCGGTTTTTGAAATTGGCAACGTGACCAGATTTGTTTTTCCGCCAGAGTGATCTCTTTTTGGATTGAAGTTTCCTTATTGATATGGGTAATCTGCTTTTTTGTTTTGTTTTGGGAGTTGTTGTTGGTACATATAGTTTGATGACTCTTTTGACTTCAAGTAAAAATATGTTGTAATGGTCTTCAACAGTATTGCATCCAGTAAATAGAGATTGCCAATCCAGGGATGAGATATCGTTGTCTATAAGATCATAGTTGCCTTTTTGAAGTTACAATTGGGGATTATATCATTGTGGTGATTTTTGTGTGGACATATGTTGAGACAAAAGTCAATCATATTGTGATCACTACTGAAAAGGGTTCTTTAGTTTGTATTCCGTAAATTAAATTCAAACTATTGCAGAAGATGAGATCGAGGCAGTTGTTTAGTCTAGTGTTGTTGGTTACTAGTTGTTCCAGTCCCAGATTTGTAATAGTATTGTAGAAGGTTGTGTGTATGATTTCAGTTGTACAATCATTTAGGGTCCAGTCAATATGAGGTAGATTGAAATCACCAAGAAAGATAAAAGGGTATGGGCAGGATGCAGCCCATGTTAGTAATGTATTTAGCTTGTTTACATGTTCGATGTCATAATCAGGTGCTCTGTAACATAGTAAGAATCGAATTGTGATATTTAAGGATAGTTCACAGATGATGGTCTCAGGAAGAGCAAGCTCCTGGGTAACTTGGATATTTTTAGATGTAAGGATTTTTATAGAATATAGCAACACCACCTCCTCGACGATTTTCACGATCTGATCGGTAAACATGATAGTCTCTTACTGTGGTAATGGAGTCGGGAGAGATGCATTGAGCCATGTTTCACAGACAAATATAATGTCGAAGTTAGCCATATTTAGGAGGATGAGAAATTCAGGTATTTTATTCACGAGGCTTCTTGCATTGAGTAGTTTGCATTTAAGGCGGCAGTAGTTGGAATTGAGGTAGTTGGGGGCGTGCGTGCCTAGTATTGGGTGATGGTGGATCGGTTGAGGTAGGGTTGTGGTTGAGTGTAGAAGCTGAGTATTGGGTTGCGTGGCTTACTTTTGATACAGTCAGCATGGTAGTCAATGTACAGGTCCTTCTCTCCATTGTCTAGACGGTTTTTGAGTTCAATGCGGAGTGCACGGGAGCGGGCACGTTGCTGTATGGTTAGGTCAGGGCGGCAATGGAGGTTCTTATGGTTGGTGTTGGTTTTGGCGAGTGAGTTTATAGTATAAATGAATTTACGTTTGCTTGATTCATTTTTGCGAATGACCCTGCACAAGCGTGGGGCACAGAGCCGTCTCTATTTTTGAGCTCTCGGTCGATGCGGAAAATGTCAAGTATTTCATCAGCGGAGATGGTTGATGCTTGATAATCTCTGATGATGTTTTGGACAGTTGTGATGTCATCATTGACATTGATGTCCTCTAGACCAAATAAGATGGCGTTTGACGTTTCCGTTCACGCTCAACGGCTTCTCTGATGAGGATTGGGATATCAATATTTGTCTGGGTTGTGTTTATTTGTGGATTGGGTTTTGGATCGGATTGTGGTTGTTGGGTAGAGATGTGGTTTGTAGCTATTGGATGTTCAGGTTTTTGCGTTGTGTCTTTTTTTTCAAGGTTGGATATTTTTTTTTTACGGCGTCCAGGGATGCTACTATGGTGTTAAGGGATGTTTCAATGGTTTCGATGGTAGGGGATGTTTCAATGGTTTCGATGGTATCAACTCTTTCAGACAAATCCAGTTTGGGTCTGCATGATTTGCAGAAATATGGAAACTCATTGGATGATTCTAGGTATTGAATCATTTGCTCAGGTAATCCCAAGCAGTCATGATGAGTGTATTTTTACACAGAGAACATTTGATGGAGTTTTCATTATCCTTTAGATTTTTGTAGCATTTAAGGCATGTGCAGGAGTCTTGTGGTTCATTGGTGGGGATTATCTTCTCTTTAGGTTGTGGTTTGGCGTAGGATTTTCTTTTGGCATGGTAGGTTTGTTAAAATAGTACGTTGATTGAATTAATTAAAGGAACAATTTTGGGTAATCTATATAGGCAATATTATATCAAACAATCAATTGCAGTAATCTCTCAAGTCAGATAATATTCCTGAGCAACAATCAGTCTGATCAAGTCAGATAATATTCCTGAGCAACAGTCAGCCTGATCAATTAATTACTCTAATCACTAATCAATTAAATACACTAATCATTAATCACACTGTTCATTTAAATTCACTAAATCATTGATTTTACTATTCAATTAAATTACATGAATATTGATCTTTTAAACTAGTCAGTAATCACACTATTTGCACTAAACACTCTAATCACACTAATCAATTAAAACAATAAATCAATTAAACCATTAATAAAATATTTTATAGAAATTGATTATCTAATCGTTGATATAGGTGCTGAGGTAGAAAAGTTGAAAGTTTTGAGGTAGTGAATTAATCAGTGTTTGAGGTAGTATTAAGAGTCTGCAAGGAACGCGGTTAATTGTTTTACTAGCAGCTGTAGTTGACTGAATGAGAGGAATTTATTGCTCTTTGAATAGCAGATCGCTATTACTCTGTAAACAGGAAGTTGTGACACAATGTTCAAAGGGTTTTTATCCGAGTGAAGGAAAGGGCTTCACTTCTAAGAACAGAGGAAACCAATCAATCTTCTCTCCTTTTTGCAAGCAGACCTTGATTCAGCAGAGACAAATTGAACAGCTCACAGGAAACTATTTGTTTTTGTTTTCCTTGATGAATGAGATTTCTGGGCCCCTCCTAGTTAACTGAATACACTTTCAAAGTTTGTTGCTTTTAAGAGAAAGAGGCACGTCTTGCACTGGTAATTCTAACAGTTTATATTTTTACTGTGTAGACTCAGATTTGTATTGAGCATTCACTCCTGGCTTCAATATACCTCTGCTTCTATCACTCCTGGCCTCAATATACTTCTGCTTCTATCACAGGGAATAAAATTGTTTCCAATCTTCTCAGGAGTTCAGTTATCACAATACTTCCCTACTTATTGGAAGTCCAAAGTTACTGTCCTTCCAAAAGATGGAGTCCGGATTAGCAACTTGGCGAAGAGAAAAGAGGGAAGGGGGACGTGGGGGCGGGGGAGGAGGCAGTCTGCCCCACACCCTGGCTGCAAGCCTCCGGGACTGAGTCACAGCTCCCAGTGCTCACCGCCCTGTAAGGATGGGATTAATCTCACCGACTCCAAGGATGATCGCTCTCTGGGCTGGGTCGCTCCTGGGAAAAGTCAGATTCCCACTCAGCAGTCGAGGGAAAACCCTCAAGTTGAGGGAAAAAGCCACAGTTGGAGCGCTCTCGCTCAGCGATCCTCCCAGCCGGCGCTCCTCAGGCTTTCCTCCCTCTCTCTCCGGAGCGAAGCGGTAGCAGCAGCAGCGGCAGCGGCGCTCCTCCAGCCAGATTCCCACTCAGCAGTCGAGGGGAAAACACTCAAGTCGAGGAAAAAGCCACAGCTGGAGCGCTCGCTCAGCGATCCTCCCGGCCGGCGCTCCTCGGGCTTTCCTCCTCTCTCTCCGGAGCGAAGCGGCAGCAGCGGCAGCAGCAGCGGCGTCTCCTCCAGTCAGATTCCCACTCAGCAGTCGAGGGGAAAACACTCGAGTCGAGGGAAAAAGCCACAGTTGGAGCGCCTCGCTCAGCGATCCTCCCGGCCGTTGATCCTCGGGCTTTCCTCCCTCTCTCTCCGGAGCGAAGCGGTAGCAGCGGCAGCGGCAGCGGCGTCTCCTCCGACTTTTTTCCCTCGCTGCCCGTCGTGTCCTCCCGGCAGGATCCCCTCACTCCAGATCGGCTGGCTGCCCCCGTCCGAATCCTTACGCTGCTACTTTGTAGATCCCGAGGACCTAATCTATGTATTTTTGTTACTTTTGTTACCTCTATTCCTGTATCTGAATTTAGTCACTGGCACTTTTCTCTCCTTCGGGCTCCCAGCGGCGTGACTATGCAGCTGCCTTGGTCGCCATCTTCCCAGGTATGATCTTGGTACTCTCTGAACCAAAACTGGATGCAGTGACAAAAAGTCCAGAAGTGGTTTCCAATTAGAAACAAAAGTTATTTTCTTTAATTAGAACAGTTAGTTGTGCCATTTCTACCAGCCCCATCACTTTCCATCGTGGGAATTGAAAGGTCTTTCCATTTTTGCACATATAGGATTCTCACTATGAACATATATAGTAAAAAAGTTCATTTTTTTCCTCAAATTCTTTATCCAATAATCCTAAAAAAACTTTTGGTTTTAATTTTATATTTGGTCTAAGAATCTTCTAAGATCTGGCACCAGTATTTCTTTGTTTTATCACAAATCCACCAAAAGTGATAAAAAGTACCTTTTTTGTAATTATATTTTCAACAGACATTTGAAATTCCATTATATTTCTTTGACAGTTTCTCGCATTAAGTACCAACAATATATCATTTTATAAAAATGTTCTTTTCAACTTATAATTCAGTGTGAATTTCAATCCATTCATCCACATATTTTCTCACTGCTCAAGCATTATATTATAACCAGTATATTTGGCCCATTGAATCATACTGTATTTAACATATTCATTTTCCAGGTTCAACTTCAGCAACATTTTATAAACCTTAGTTCATCATTGTCAATGATGCAATTTGAAATTCATTTCTACAGATTTAAAAGTATAATTTTTTAAATCTAAGTCATAACTTTATTTTAATTATAAGTATGTGAACCAGTGACAGACACTTCTGATTCCAATACTTCTTTTTTTCTTAAGATTAGATTCACTATGAGTAAAAGATATTATTTCACCATAGGTCCACCAATTTCATCTCACCATCATTTCTTTTCTATAACCTTTTCTATAAAAGGTTTCCTATGATGATAGCCAAACAGGTCTATCAGCCTTATTTTATATTTGTTCTAAATTCTGCCATGCCAAAAATCTTGTGTTAATCTGATCATACTATAGATAGATGTGCCTTCCATATCTAAATTCGTGGCCCTCCAAATCTAATAACCTCTTGTTTTTTAAAGTTACCCAGTCTGTCAGCTGCTACCTTATGCTTACTTGTCCTTCACTATTATTCGGTGACAAACTGCCATGAACTCTGGGGAGGGGGAAAATGTAACAGGGGAGGTTTGGGGGAAAACAAAAATAAGTGCTGTATCTCCTTGAGATCCTGCTTCAAGGTCACCCAGCACACCAGCTGCATACCAAATTGTGCCTGGACTCTCCATTATGAAAATATCTTGCCTGAACCTCATTGGTTGCCTGGAGTTGGATAATGGGAGATAGTTGAGGGGGGCATTTGTGATGTCTCCTGTGGCTGATGACTTCTCAACTTCTTCCTTAGACGCCAGCTCGAGGGTGAATGGGATCACTCATTTCATACTTTCAACATAATGAAGTTGACATGTAAAACATTCTTTGGGGTATCCAGTAAATCTGAAGAAGAATCTTTGGTTGAGTGAGTCTCCTCTTAAATGATAATATATATATAATCTTTGGTTGAGTGAGTCTCCTCTTAAGTGATAATACATACATACATACATACATACATACATACATACATACATACATACATACATATATATATATATATATATATATATATATATATATATATATTCTTAAGTTTTCGCGGGTACTTACATGTATGGTATTCAGCTTTGTTCGGGTATTTTCCCACGTCATTATAGTTGTGCTTTTAAAGTTGTAGCAATGTTTCGGCAGAATCTCATCTGCCATCATCAGGCTTCTGTATTGTGTTTGTCTATGAGTCAGACTTTTACAGTTGTTATACTTATATTTAAGTATATACTTAATATTTAAAGCCTTAGCCATGGATTTATTAAAATAGGACTTTTCATTTTAGGATTCATGTAAACAATTAGTAATATTTAATTGTTTCTTTAAAAAGGATACTAGAAATTTAGAATCATCTGAAATACATTTCAAAAGGGATAGTAATCCAAAGGTTTTAGATGTGGTAATGCATCTGCAAAACACTGTAAAATAATATTACTTCATTGGATATCCTATCATTTCTACATCCAACAAAAAACCTCCACCACCACCCCCAAACTTAAATATATTGAAGCAATCCAGAAAATGTCATGTTCTCAGAATATAATAATTTCATGTCTTCGTGATGTTTATTGATGAACAGTTATATTTTACTTAAATATTCATGTGTTAGGTATAATGGGTTTTCTAATGTGCTATAACAAATAGATTTCTCAGCATTTTTGAGCTTTGACAGTCCCTAATAAAATTTTAACAATAAATTCATCTTGCAAACATGTGCTTTACATAACCAGATGATTATCAGTGTTGCATATTATACAAGGTATTTATTATATAAATGGACCAAATTATTTTGTAATGATCTAGATTTCTGAATATTCTTTAACTTGGCTGCTAATTTACTGGATAACATTATTATCTAATGACAGAAGCAGAATTTCTGGACATTTCTAGTATGAGTTCAAGGAACTTGCGCTTCTACATTGTTTTCAAATCCAACAGTGCCTCATTTTTGCTTTATTACTCTGCAGTTTAATATGTCATAATAGCTTCTGACATTGAACACAAAGACTTTGGCAAACACAAATGTGAGTAATAGTCTTCACTACTCTATGTTAGTAAAGAAATGCTCAAAATAAGGTACATAAAACAATCAAACCAATTAGGGCCCAATTAGCTTTATAGAAAGAGCCTATTATTTTACAGACATAATTATTTGTATCAGCTAGTGTGTGTGTGTGTGTGTGTGTATGTGTGTGTGTGTGTGTGTGTGTGTAGGCAGCTTCTGCAAGATACCGGTATATATTCAGCAGTGTCTTTGGGATAGGACAAGGGGAATCAGACTTACTAAAGCAGCATCATGACATAAGCTCTGTCTCTTTTCTACACGTATCAAGGTGTCATAGTATTGGACACCTTTTTGGATGTGGATCAGAGTGGATACAGGTTAGATAGAGACACAAACAATCATGCACACAGGAATACATATAAAAGTATTACATATTTTTGTTAAGGACAAATTTTGCAAGATGGAAATCATCTGAAGTTTGCAACAACATGGTACAATAGTCATTTTGATAGGAGTTGGCTTAAGTTCAGGGTTACCTTCATTTTCATAAATAGAATATTTTATTCCTAGAAGGCCACCTTCTGTAAGTACACCTGTTTATTAAAGTGGCATTGTTAATATAGAAAAAATGCTGCAGAAGAAGAATGGAATAGAAAGTATAAATAAACATTTAAAAATTTTAAGAGATTACAACCAGTTGCTAGATTTAAAAATGCCTTAATTAGAGTAGGGCAGAGCTGAAATGTGTGGGACACAAACAGTGAAAATAATATAACAATTATCTACAGGAACCATGTTCATATTTAGGAAATAGACTTTAGGAAGGCTACTTTTGAAAAAAAACAATATTGAAAAATGGGAAAGTTCAACAATGATGTTTTAAAAACAAACCAACTAGTTCTAATGAGCATATTTTATAAGATACAAGGAATATTTGTATTAGTTAAAAATCCTAAATCTTTCTAAGAACTTTTGACATTTTATCTGGTATCTCTATTTCAGAACTATGAATTGCCCTATTACCATGCAGATATCCTCCATACTGCCAAATATCTTGTTATAAATTCTAATCCTATTTTTTGTTACTCAACTAACTGGCTCAAAGTCATTTCATGCTGTATATTAAGAGGCCGTTTACTCAGTTGTTATAAATTGCCTAAGGAACTGCAATTGTCACTTTCAAACCAATTAGCAGGTGAAGCCTTATTAGAAGAAATCTGCCAAATTTGAGACAGATACAAATAGTGCACAGGCATCCCTATAGAACTCAAATTGCACAATTTGCATTTATATTTAGAGCATTGTCCTATTCTGTTGTACTTTACCTTGAACATTTCTGCATTTCTTGTGTATTGAATAATATACTACCATTATTTTAACTACCAAAATTGTATGTACAAATGAAACTGCTGCCTAGAAAAACTGTATGTAAGATTATAGTCAAATAATTAAAATAATTAAAAATGTCAACTGTGGGGAAATGGAGGAAATCGAGGAAGTATGAAATCTAGCATCAAATTAAGACAATTTATTCATAAATGGGTCTGTTGTCCCAGTTTAGGCTCAGGGTTTTCATTTGTCTCCATCGATACCCATCTCTACTTGGAATTATCATTTCTCCACCATCTCCATGCACGAGCTGTGGTGGTGCAGTGGTAAGGGTGCAGTACTGCGGGCTACTTCTGCTGACTGCCAGCTGACTGCAATTTGGCAGTTCAAATCTCAACAGGCTCAAGGTTGACTCAGCCTTCCAAAGTCAGTAAAATGATGACCCAGATTGTTGGGGGCAATATGCTGACTCTATAAACCACTTAAAGAGGGCTGTAAAGCACTTTAAAGCAGTATATAAGTTTAAATGCTATTGCTGTTGCTATCTGGTAAACTTTTGACCTCAACGCAATGATGATCTGCCCACTGACTGAGGACTGTCAGCTGCATGTTTTCTGGGTATATTTCTACCACCAAGGAAGTGATGATAGTCTGTAAATAACTTCTGCCTGTAAATGAAGATTGTTAGTTGCCTACTGCTACTACTGAGGGACTACTATTTTTCTGCTTACTGAAAGGGAACTTCTTTCACTCTACAATTGCTTCCTACCCCTGTATATTACATTCCATTTGATAGTCCCCATATAACTAAGCTCTGTGCATTAGGCTTAGGATTCAGCTAAGTTTCATTCTTTTGGGGTCTTGACTTAGTTTGGAGAGTCCCAAATCTTGTGCCACAGTACCCCAGAGTGTCACAGTGAACTCACAAAGGTGTCATAGGACTTTTTACTATTTAATAAATCAAACTGTTCATGAGTTGCTGCACTGACTTTGAATATATGTAATTTGGGCACCATGAAAAATGGTGACACTCAGGGTGCCATGAACTGAGAAAGTTTGGGAATGTTTGACCTAGCTGCATAAGATATTACAATATTTGGAATTTGACTCAATCATTGAAAATAAATAAAAATGAGATTGGAAGGGAAGAGGAGGGGGAAATGGGGAAAAGGATAGTGACTTAAGGCCTTCCCAATATAGGCTGATGTTAAAATTTCATCATATTGTAAAGTCACTTTGATCTCTCAGAAGTGCAGGTGAGTTAGAGGAGAAGTGGTTGAAGAAAGCAAGAATCAATGGTTGATTCAGGAGGCAAAATATGGAATAATTATTCTCATTCCGAATTCATTTCTCCTTTCTAAAATTTGGTATGCAACACCATAACTCATCTGTCAATCCATCCTCTCATCTATTCTTCACTTTTCTATAGCTTGCTTGTTTCTTTAAAACATCATGTTTTAACTATCTGCACAGATATTTTTTTAGCAATTGTCTGTGGTCAGCTCTTTGGGTTTTTTTTTTTCCTGTTCTTAGGTATTGTAGCTAAATGATGGTTAGCTAGCACCTTGTCACATACCTGCAAGGAAGATACAAGGGACTAAGGCAAATCAGGGTCCCTATTTGCCAAGTAATGTCAAAGCAAAGCAAGAATCAACTCTTCTCAGGCATAGATGTTTGTTCAAAGAAAAAGAAAACTATTTTCAACATCTGTATTAGCACACTTTTAATTTGGATTCATGAAGAAAAATCTTAAGGGTTTGCCTTTGAAAATTTATACCGCATGCTCACTTTATCAATCTTCACAGAATCTTTATTGAAGATCGCCCCCTAAAAATAAGGGGGGGGGGATAATGCAATGATTTGAGGTGATTCATGATGTTTACAGAGTCTGCAAGCAGAATCAGCAGTATATCTTCACTTAAAACAAAAAGGATATTCTTTTGAGGACAATAATGTTCACATTTTGGACAGGGAGGATATATGATTTAGAGAGGAGCAAAGGAATCCATTTATGGTAAAGTGGAAAGTCCTTCCTTCAGTAGAGGTGGAGGCCTCAGACATAACCTGTCCCCCATTTTTTATGCTGCTCTTGTATCAGTCCCTAGGAAGATCAAGACCACATCATAGGTTCACCTATGAGGTCACACTTAACAACACACCTGAGAGTAATGACCCTTATTGGCTCTCTTTAGGAGCAATGACCCTTATCGGCTTTCTGCCTATTCACCTAAGAACCTATTTAGATTTGGTGAGAAATAAAATCACTCTGGAGGACATATATGGAGTCTCCTTAACCAATTTGCTCAGATTGAAAAAGCTACTTGTATAAGCAGTCCAGTTGCCATGACTCAACTTCCAGACAGTCACAGACAAGCTACTTTATTGTCTATCTGTTATTTACCCATCGATGATCTAGTAATCACAGAGCTGAACTAGGAGCAGAGGTATCCATATTCCAGTCCATCCTCATCCACAGAAGTTCATTGGGGGACTATGAGCCAGTCACTCTCTCTCACCCAACCTTTCTCACAGGATCAAAATAAAACAAGAGCATTCTGTTTACTTCAGGGCTCTTGGGATTATAGATAGCCTCTTGGCACTTTTGAATCATCAACTTTAAATGCCTTTTGGTGCAGAACCACATGGGTTTACAAAAGCCATCTATGAGTGGAACTAACTCCCTGCTTTGCCAAGTTTCATGGGAGAGACTGGATCAATCTACATTGTCACTGTTTTCTAACAAGCTCCCTTATGATGCAGGCACATAAGTGGCATCTGTTAATTCACAGTACAAGAATTATTTAAAATTCTTTATGATCGCTGGGGAATATGGAAAGGAAAACAACAGCAACAACAAAAAATCACATGTACTCAGTCTGAAGTACAGTGTCTGTAAACAGTTACCTTCATTTAAAGGAAAGAAAATTAATTTGTAAATTTAAGTAAAAAATGGTTTAGGGACACAGGTTGTTTTTACCCTGAAATGTGTTATACCTGCTGAGAAATGCTACCTTGTTCATTAGAAGCATCCACATGACAATAGCGTAGGGTTATTTATAATTAGATGCCCATGTCTAAATACAATTATTAGATAAGCCATATAAACATAATTATTGTATCTTCTAAAAAGCCAGTAAGTATGGTTTCCATTGGGGAGTGATTATTAAAGTATAACTATCTCATCTTTTGTTAGTAAACATTTTAATATTACGTGTTCATGTAAAGTAAATAATTATTGTGAGGGGGCAAATCTGTTTGGTGGATTGAGCCCTTATATCTTAAAAAGTGGAGGTCAATTACAGTGATGACTCATTAAAAGGAATTAGAATACTCCTATAAAGCTGCAACAGATGGTTCTCTAATTCTTTTAATAGTCTTCTTAAGATGTTTAGGGTAACAGTCTTGCATTAATATAACAAGATTATGGTGAAACCTAAATGCTGGAAATTGCCTGCAAAGTATGTCCCTGTTGTTGTATAATTTCCAAAGATAAAGTATAAATTGGGAATATTGTTGAATTAGTCATAATACCCTTGAATACTTAATTTAATATTCATTTTTTCTCCTCCCCAAATCTTCAGGGTATATGAAGTCATAACTGTAGAAGAAAACGATTAGACAAATCAAAGAGAAAAGAAATATATATGATTTGTTCTTAAACCCAGCATGATGAATTACAATCAGCTGGAGAGTTAAAACATTTTTAATGGGAAATGTTTTATATTTACAGAAAACGTGACAAATTTCCAAATGATATATAGAGTGGAATCCTCGGTGTTCTCCAAGCTTGGTTGTTTCCTTGCAAATATTTTATTACCCAACTAGGTGATATCATTATGAGTATGAGGTTTGTCATTGTTTATTTACAATAGCTTGTCCTGCCCAATGGTGGGGGTGTGGTTTTCTTCTTAGCAGTTACTATAGCTACTATATATAAACAGGGAGCAAGCCCCACACTCACTCACACTGATGATATTATCTAGTTGGGTAATGAAACAAGCAAAAAGCCAAGCTCAGAGAGCACCAAGGACTTCCCAGTTCAGTCCTGAGCTACATATTATATACTCTCTTCTACTGGAACATATAGAGTGCCTAGGTGGTAAATGTTTCCAGATAGTTAGTTTTAGGGAACTTGTGGCTCTGTTTACTTTCTGTAATCATGCACTGATTTCTGATGTAATATATTAAGCAGCTAACAATCCAGAGTTCCTGTCCGATTCTTCCAAAAAAGAAAGCATTGGTATGTGATGCTGAAGTATTGCCCAGGTTTTAGAGTTCTCCACACAAAGATTCCTTTATTTGCCTTTATATAGATATAGGGTCAGATTAAGGCCAGTTTATGTCCCAAATATAAATGAACAATGGTGCCCTCAGTGGAAACAAAACTCTCACACCACGAGATGGAAACAAATGTGATATCTGACAACATTTTGAAATCAAATGTTTAAACTGGAATCACTCACCTTGCCAAAGAATTTTTTTTTTAAAAAAATAGCAGATTAAAGTTTAACACAACAGATTAGGATTCTGAAAAAGTCATATAAAATTGAGCACGTAAGTGAAAGGGTTAAGAGCATGATAACTGGGGGGGTGACCTCTGGGGTGCCCCTCCCTTGCATGTTGCTCTAAGCATATGCTTATTTTGCTGAAAGATTCCCCCAGGGTTGTATAAATGCATATTTTTACCTTGTTGGTGGCAACTGAAAACCAGAGTTGGTGTCTGAAAATCAGAATGACTTCAAATTAATAACTCTTTTCTCAAGTTATAGTTTGAAAGTGCATGTCTAGAAAGAGAGTTGATGTTTGCTCCTTTTATGACCTAGTCTTCTACTTTTCACAAGTATATTCTATAATATTATTAATATTATTGCTTTACTTTCAGAATTGATCTATGCCTGGATTTTCAATGAATATCCAACTTTTGTGCACCAGGATAATCGCCGCTTTGTTTCCCAAGAGACTGGGAACTTATACATAGCTAAAGTAGAGAAATCGGATGTGGGAAATTATACGTGTGTCGTGACAAACAGAGTCACAAATACCAGAGTGCGAGGGCCTCCTACGCCTTTAATCCTGAGAAATGATGGTAAGACTTCTATTACATTCTAATAAGATTCATAAGAAATGGTAAAAGGATAAAATTCTAAAGGATAATACTAAAATTTTACATTTTGTACAGATACAATGAAAAGTAATTATTAAGAATTGACCCTGAATAAGAGTCAAATTATCATTCATTTTAAATATTTGAATAATAATATGCTTGCGATGCTTTCTTAGGTAATAAACTAAATTTAACAGGACTTCTATTAGTATAAACTAGCCACAAAATTAGCAATCTAGTCTCTAATACCTAGATCTAATTCTGTAAAAGGTCGGATGCTACCCCTTCTCTGGCTTTGTGGGCATGGCTGGAAGATTTGCAGACCAAGAAGCATGGTAGCCATTGGATGGTATCAGCCCACTAGTAAGAAGGCCACTGATATGCTGCTGCTACCACCCAGAATGTCCCACCCACTCTTCCTTCCCTCATCCTGAGAGCTTGGGTGAAAATTGTAGTTAGAAATCTGCCACCTATACCCCCATTATAAGCTCATGGGCCATAAAAATCAGGTGGCGGTCCATTGAGTTCTGTAGTAGCAGTCTAAATGAACATTAAATGAAATATGATAAGATTTGAGGCTTGAAGTAGTAATGTAATATAGTAAATTTGTATGTTAAAATTAGGCATCATAAAATAGCCCTTCTATTTATAGTCTTCATTTTCCTGTTCTACATTTCCTATAATCCATCTATTTAAATGCAATTCATTCATCAATATTCATATGTTAAGGCAGTTAATATAAAGGACCACTCTTTTGGGATGCAAAAAAGTAAATTAAAGGGCAATGAATGCAAACAAAAATAATATATGTTATACGAGTATGACAGCTGTATTTGGATCCCTTTTTGAAAAACTGACATTTGCATGGCCAGTATATTTCAATATATAAGAGGAATTCGTTTCATTATATAGAGCATATGGTTATTAAATTAGTAGATTAAGTGGCAAATTCATCCATTTTTAATGTCCTGATTACATAAATAAGAACTATATAATCTAAAATGTTGGTGCTAGACCTATTGCAACACTTAACACTCCTTATAAGCAAGATGAATAACAAAAAGACAAAATTGCTATTCTTTGAGGAAAAAAAATCAAACTTAAAGAGATACTTAGACATCTCCATGGAAATATGACTTGATATCTGGAAAGTTATTAAAACTGTTATATATTACAGCTCTTGAGTAGTTGTCCCTGTTTTCGGTATCCATTCTTGAATGACTGTGCAAGACTCTAAATACTATTTATAGTATATAAATGCATTTATTTATCTATCAATAATATTTCATATCTGCATTTCATTTTTCATTCTGCTTCCAAACCAGCTTCTCAGAGACCCTAGAAAGTATAACTTTACCTGTTTCTTTGCACTTTTTTGAAAACAATATTTATGTTTCTTTTTATTTTATGGCAGATTCAAAAATAATTTCCTTAATCCATTGGTCAAGCTATTACAATATCAGGTGGCATTTTCTCCATGGGGAACTAAAATGTATCAAAACTGGACATTGCCAGGCAATGGTAAAAGTAGACTTATTGTTTTAGACAATTCCTGGATCAATATAAGACCAGTTTGTGGCTTCTGTGCCGAGATGGTGTTTATCTAATTGCCCAAGTGCAAGATAAAGGGCCATCTGTGTGGCATAGAATTTGTCAGAAAATAGTCTTTGCTCTGGTCTTTCCATAGTAAGAATTGTCTTCAAATTTAGGCTTGTCTTCCACAATCTTTTCTAAGTATACTTTCAGCCAGTCCTCAATTAGCCTGTAAGTGCTGGGAGTAATCGGAGTGCAGAGAAAGAGTAACAATGGCAACAGGGGAGCCATAGCTTTAAAAATGGCTTACAACTGATCACCCATTTCCTTCAATTGAAGTAGTTCCATTACTTTTCTCTGCAGAGAACAACTTGTTGGCAAAGTCCCTTTTTTATTTCCTGGGCAGCCTGAAATAGCAGACCTGTTTGGTGTCTCCTTTGTGCTAAAGAAAGAACCAAAACTTTAACTTTAGCTTTGTGACTACAGGGTCTCATCCAGATCAGGATTCTCTGGTGGTGTGAATGTAGACAGCTTAGCTATGTGTTTTGTGTATTATGTCAACTAACACCATTTATGGCATTAAACCATGCGCAGCCATTGAACAACCTGTTGACAAAAGATGAAAAGATATTGAAACTAAACAATGACAAGTTAATAGGGTGAATAAGAAAAGCAAGGTCTCAAGGCTGTACAAGAGATAAACATGTAGATGGAGTAAATTGAGTGGAAAATCCACAACAGGACAGCCTGCCTGGCTCATTTGAGAAACTGGAGTAAGCCAGCATTAGGCCCTGAAATAGTGCTGCCAAACTCATGGGTAAGCAAAAACAGTCAGTGAGGAACAATGCAACCTGTGTGACTATAGCATAACACAGTATCTTTGCCAGTGAGATACTGCTCTATGAAATGTGTAAGATAAGGTATAGTTATACAGAGATACAAAAATGAAACAGTCTTAGAATGTTACACAGAAACACCATAGCAATAGTCAAGAAATCAGCATTGTTGTTATACGTTGCTATCCATAGCTTAAACACTACATAATGACAGGATAAGAGATGATCCTACCCATGAAACAGATAAAGAACAAACATTTGAGGACCAGTCACCATGAAGACAATTTCATTTCAAAACAGCTGAGCAACAGCAGGACTCCTTGTTTTTTGTTCTTCAAAAGCCATTTGATCAGTGTGAATCTCTGTGTGTGAGAGAATGAATAGGAAACGTATATAATGCTTTAAGCACCAAATTACAAAGAATTGTGAAAAGGGAACATTCTCTGAGCCAGTTATAGCCTCTGTGTGTGTGTGTGTGTGTGTGTGTGTGTGTGTGTGTGTGTGTGTGTGTGTGTGATGAGTATACTTTAATCATAAAATTGTAACATATTTGATGTTGTTATGATATTTGTCTTGCGTAATATTTATTGATTCCCAAAACAGACCCGATCTTTCAGCATTGGGGGAATAAAAAAATTAAATTTCAATGTTTTGAAATTCTGAAAGCTTCTCAAACTTAGATATGTGAGGCTCCCACATAATCAGAGATTTATCTAGACGGCTCCATTGTTAGGGTGCCTTTTTTTTTCTTCACTTAGAGTTTGGTATTTGGAGTTTTTAGAAGATTTATTAGTATGGGTTTTTATATTTGCATTTGCTGTTTTTATATTTTTTTGTTTTATCAAATATTGTGGACCACCCAAAGTTATCTTTTGTGAGATGAGTGGCTATATACCCTTGATTGATAAATAAACAAATACATAAACAAACAAAAAAATAAATATGAATCTTCTTGAACTGGAAAATATCAACATGATCGTTTCTGAATATGTTAGTGGAAGTTATAGCTTATTGTAATCTTAGTGTAATTCTATGTTATTCACTCGATGTACACCTATTAGAGTAACAGTTATATGAGTTAGTTTCTAAGAAATACACATTCCATAAACAAACAAACAAATAAATGAATAAGGCAATAGGAATTGCAATAAAAACAGCACTAAATATTGATAGACTTACACATCGTATGATCTTTACTTGACATTTATTTTATACTTTGTCACGCTTCAGTTTTTGGGGTTTTTTGGTTTTTTTGGTAACTCTTGTGGCATGTCAATTTTCAACAAACAAGATAGAAAAAAAATGTTTTGTTCTTAGTTATTATTTTTTTCTTTATTCAAATTCAGTCTTGTTTTTAGCTGTTTTACTGGTTCCCTTTCTGCAGCTGAAGTAGCTTTGCATTCTGCATAGTTCTAGGGTTAACATTCCATGCAGGAGGCAGCTGCTGTTATCTGTTTCCATGGATAAAACATCAACAGATCACTTTAGAGTATAAGCCAGCCAACAGGGGAGCATCCTCCATAAGCAGTCATAATGGCTCAAAATCAAAGATGCAGGGATTCCAGCTGTCTGAAAACTGTACTTTGGAAAATGATACTTTTGAATCTTAATTCCATATTCAATGCCTTACAATTGCAGTTTTCCTATTATACTTAATCTTGAATTGATCCCTATAGGTGGACAAGAATAAATACAAAGGATGCCCCCTAAAATTTATAATGTAATGCTCATGAGTTTATTCTCTAGGAAATCACATGAACCCCTAGTGGAATCAGTTTCAGCTTATGTTGACTGAGCATAAACACAACTTCTTATGCAAACCAATATTTAGATATATTTTATTCATGCAAAAGAATGAATATGATCAGTGATTTACAAAGGCAGTAAAACCTGTATAACTCCATTGAAGATAATTTGTCTCTTGGTATTATTTGGATCTCTGGTGGCCTACAGTTCTTCATTAGGTCTTCAAAAGGCACCGATTATATTTTATTAGCACTTTGCTGTTCATAGAAAGTGTGTGTGTGTGTGTGTGTGTGTGTATACTTTCTATGAACAACAAAACGCTAATGAAGTATAATCAGTGCCTTTTGAAAACCTAATGATTGATTGATACACACACACACACACACACACACACACACACACATACACATGAGGAGATCTAATCATTGACAGATTGCTAAGAGCTACAGGCCAATTTTTTCTCTAGCCAATAAATGGGAGACGAAGCCCTCACTGAGTGGCTGTTAGGTCCTCTTTGAAGTTAATAGATAAACTGTCATGTAATGATATATAAAATGCTCCCAGTTAACTCTGGAATACTTGAGAATATGAACTGCAGAAATCAACCCAGTTTAGCATCTATTTTATATTCACAGGAGTGATGGGTGAATATGAGCCAAAAATCGAAGTGCAATTTCCAGAAACGGTTCCATCTGCCAAAGGAACAACTGTGAGGCTGGAGTGTTTTGCACTGGGAAAGTAAGTTTTTGCCAACCACACAGTGATACTGAAATTATTTTCAGACAGTTACACAGTCTACCAAATTGGGAGATTTTTGTTTGACACAATTTATGTTTGCTCCAGGACCCTTTCAACAAATTGCTCATTTTCCAGTGCTATACAAATTGTCACTTCAAATGGTATAATCTTCCTGGAATCAAATTAAAGATCTACCTGCTTTATTACATCTAATCCATCAACCATTTAATCTAATAACAAAAGTTATTGATGTATGATCCTTTTCTAGATAGGCCACACAAACCAATTCAAAATATTATATAAATTGGATGCACAAAATAAATATTGAGGACCTGATGAATTGTATGCTAAAAATAACTTTGCAGAATTCCACACCAGTGAGAAAATTCAGTGTCAGAAATTAACACAAAAATGATTTATTATAAGGGAACTATAGTGCTGTTTGTCTACAATACAGACCTGGTATGTTGTGTCCCATTTCGATAAATCAATTCAGAATGTCTCCTTTCATGGTTATGCTTGATGGATCTATGATCTGTAATAAAAAATCAAATTCAGTGTATTCTATCACCTGCTGTTAATAAAATCAGAGACTTTCATTTTTGTAGCCTGTCATTGAGCTCCTAAACATATCATCTGGACAAATACATGATTGTTAGTTTAATTCCACAATATTGTCTTATATATGTAATGAAATTTAAAGTATATTTAATCACAATAATCTGTTTATACTTCTATTTATACATTTTGAAACAATTTAGGTGAAATCAAGTTTTTATTACAATTTAAATTAATCATTGGTGACTTAGTGCCACTGCTTCAAGTAGATCTATTCTATGTAGAATCTTATATATACAAAATAGCCAATTTTATGACAGGAATAAAACTTGTAAGTATGTTTTCAATGGAAAGGATACTTATCGTATTTCTGCAGGTGCTTAGCCCTACTCCTAGTCACCAGTTTGTCCAACTCTGAAATATGTTCCATCATATCCCACACTTATTACTATATTTCAAATTTCTCTCTCAGCAAGGTTGCATTTATATTTTGTAGCCTGTCATTAGTTTCTTATTGGAGAAGCTGGTCCATATTTTATAGGTTACAGGTTTCAAATAAGTTGAATGATGGATTAGGGATAGATTTTGGAAAAAAAATTATTCTGTTTGAAAAAGGCAATAGATATCTTTATGTCCAAATATATCACATTTCTGTTTATTGGAAAAATGTTATTATAGAAATGTTTAATTAATGTTATATGTCCCCAGAAAGAATAAAATAAATGCAGAATTGTATATGTAGTGGATAGAACCCTCTCACATAAATGTCAGCAAAGTACAGGCCCACAGGACATGCCCATTGGACACACCACTAAATATTTTGAGCTATGTGATTATAGGCAAAAATCATGACAAAGATAAAGATACATGACAATACATGTATACATGTCATTTAAAATTACATAGTCTTTACCATCATATTTCCCCCTTTATTGTTCATAAATAGCCCAGTTCCTACAATCAGCTGGAGAAGAACAGATGGAAAGCAAATCCCCAAAAAAGCTCGGAGACACAAATCAAGCAGCATTCTCGAAATCCCCAACTTTCAGCAGGAAGATGCTGGCATGTACGAATGCGTAGCTGAAAATGTGAGAGGAAAGAACGTGGCCAGAGGCCAGCTAACATTTTATGGTATCCAGATTATTTATTTACCTGATTTTCATTATAGCTGAGGCCAAAATGCGGTAAATGCTTTGTTGCAATGTCAATGTTGATATTTCTCTTCACATTTTCTATTGTAAATAGGTTTGCTCAGCAAGTGTAATTTTACATAAAATAAAAACCTCTGAGACAGGCATATTGATTGAGGCTATGAAGTGTGGAAGAAGTAAAACGTATGTCATGAGACAGAAATTGGCCTAGTAAAAAAACCCAAAATGCTATTGTAAAGCAATTTATTCTGTTTTTCTTCATCATCTGTTAGAAAACATGCTGTTTTGAATAATCTTGGCAGTTCTGCCTTTAAACAAAATTAGGACTGCTTGTTTATTTCATTGCTCAAATCCTTATTTCTGACTGATCTTTCATTGGTACCAGGTTTTCATGTCAAGATCCAAATGTTACTCTTATACCAACTTTTATTAATCAAGTACTTGTTATGATGAAAAGCTAATGAACTCTATATCTATCTTAAAGTTATGGTAGAACTCATTTCAGCAGTCCAGGATATTATAAGATGCTTATGACACGAACATACAAATGTTTGTGTTGTGAAAGTAAGTTAAGGGTAAAAACAGGCCTCAAGGCCAGATATGTTTCATCCCTCCCAGCTAAAAATGGCATTAGAAGGTTTTCTATAATCTGAAGCTATTTCTTCCCCTCCTTTCCAAAAGGAAAGAACTGTATATGTATTTAGCCTATTGAAGTTTAGCTTACCTATTTTATCTCTAATTTTAAAGAAATTAGAGATAAAATTTGCTAAAACTGTTGGATAGCCAATAGCTTTATACAGAAGAAATAATGAATGAAAAAGAAAACAGCCAGAAATATTTTTTAAAAAGGATTCTTCAGGTTGGTTCTTGTGTGAAAAATGGGCATGCTTTATTTTGGAAATAATTTATTTATTTTTTATTTATTTATTTTGATTTATCAAACTCTTACAAGATAATAGGTATAAGTGTATACATAGTTCTGAATACATGAAATGGGTACATATAAGAAAAATAAAAGAAACAATAGGACAGGGACAGTAGGCACATTGGTGCGCTTATGCACGCCCCCTACAGACCTCTTAGGAAAGGGGTGAGGTCAATAGTAGACAGTCTAAGGTTAAAAGTTTGGGGGTTTGGGGAAGAAACCACAGAGTCAGGTAGAGTATTCCAGACATTGACCACTCTGTTGCTGAAGTCATATTTCCTGCAATCAAGTTTGGTGCAATTAACCTTGAGTTTGTATCTATTGTGCGCTCTTGTGTTGTTATGATTGAAGCTGAAGTATTCATTGACAGGTAAGTCATTGCAATGTATGATTTTATATACCATACTTAGATCAGATCGAAGACGGTGTAATTCAAGGTTTTCTAGGTCTAGAATTTCAAGTCTGGTGGCATAAAGTATTCTACAATGAGTAGAGGAGTGGAGAACTCTTCTTGTGAAATATTTCTGGACTTTCTCAACTGTGCTAATAATCAGATACGTAATGTGGGTTCCAGACTGATGAGCTGTATTCGAGTATTGGTCTAGCAAATGTTTTGTATGCTCTAGTTAGTAGTGTGATATTACCAGAGAAAAAGCTATGTAGGATTAGGTTAACAACTCTTAATGCCTTTTTGGCTATGTAGTTACAGTGGGCTCTAGCTCTTAGATCATTAGAGATGAGTATTCCAAGGTCGTTTACAGAGCTTGGATCATCAAGAAGGTCTTGACTATTCAGCTTGTATTTTATTTTCTGATTTTTTTGCCAATATGTAAGACAGAGCATTTATTTGTTGATATTTGAAGTTGCCATTTGCTTGACCATTCTTATACATAGTAGAATACTATGTAGAATACCTTATGCCACCAGACTTGAAATTCTAGAACTAGAAAACCTTGAATTACGCCGTCTTCGGTCTGACTTAAGCATGGTATATAAAACCATACATTGCAATGTCCTACCTGTCAATGAATACTTCAGCTTCAACCATAACAACATAAGAGCACACAATAGATACAAACTCAAAGTAAACCGCACCAAACTTGATTGCAGGAAATACGACTTCAGCAATAGAGTGGTCAATGTCTGGAATACTCTACCCGACTCTGTAGTCTCTTCCCCAAACCCCAAAAACTTTAACCTTAGACTGTCTACTATTGACCTCACCCCTTTCCTAAGAGGTCTGTAGGGGGCGTGCATAAGCGCACCAACGTGCCTACCGTCCCTGTCCTATTGTTTCTCTTATTCTTTTATTTTTCTTATATGTACCCATTTCTTGTATTCACAACTATGTATACACTTATACTTATTATCTTGTAAACAATTGGCAAATCAAATAAATAAATAAATAAAATAAAATAGTCAAGGTCTTTTTGAAGGGTAGCAGTATTGTCTGTGGTATTAAACAGCTTTACATCATCAGCGAAGAGAACGCAGTTGCTCTTAATATGATCACAGAGGTCATTTATGTAGAGTATGAAGAGAGTTGGTCCTAGAACACTGCCTTGGGGGACATCACTGTTGACAGGTACAGAATTTGATAGGACATTCCCAATTTTGACCATTTGTTGTCTGTTTGACAGGAATGCTTCTATCCAGTTATGCAGTTGCCCAGAGATACCATAAGATTTTGTTTTAGGAGTAGTTTGTTGTGTACCACTGAATCAAAGGCTTTACAGAAGTCTATGTAGATTGCGTCTATTGCTTTGCCCTGATCGAGTTATGTAGTCCATATGTTTTTGCAGTGTAAGAGTTGCAGATTGCAGGATAGTTTTTTTCTGAAACCAAATTGTTTATTAGAGAGTAGGTTGTTTGTCTCTAAGTGGAGGATAATGGATTGGTTAATAATTGATTCCATGACTTTACAGGTGACACAGCATAAGGAGATTGGTCTGTAATTTTCAACTAGGCTGGGGTCTCCCTTTTTGAAGATGGGGATGACTGTGGCTTGTGACCATAGGTTAGGCAAGGAGCTGGTCCTGAAAGATTTTTCAAAGATTATGCTTAGAGGTTCTGCTATGGCAGTGGATAGCCTTTTTAAGAAGTAGGCACATATTCCATCCGGTCCAATAGATAGAGATGGTTTTAGATTGCGTAGTGCATTATTGTTTGCGTAGTAAATTACTTGTAGTGCTTTTTCAACATTGTCTTCTGTAAAATTGATATGTATTAGATCATTGAGCCAAAGAATGTATTAAAGAGGTTGGCTTTAATGGTGTCGTCGTTGCAGTCTTTTCCATTAGGTCCTATCAGGGGTGGGATGGACCTTGAGTCTTTTAGTTTGTTGTTTACAAAATTGTAAAAAGCGTGGGTGGAATTGGTGCATAGAAGGTTTTCCTCTTGTTTAATGTGATAATTGATGCATTCAGTCTTTATCTGGTGGCATAAATTTTTGTATCGGATTTTGAAGTTGGCAATGTGACCAGATTTGTTTTTCCGCCAGAGTGATCTCTTTTTGGATTGAAGTTTCCTTATTGTTATGGATAATCTGTTGGTTTTTTTTGGTTTTTGTTTTGGGAGTTGTTATTGGTACATATAGTTTGATGACTCTTTTGACTTGAAGTAAAAATATGTTGTAATGGTCTTCAACAGTATTGCATCCAGTGAATAGAGATTGCCAATCAAGGAATGAGAGATCGTTGTCTATAAGATCATAGTTGCCTTTTTTGAAGTTATAATTGGGGATTACATCATTGTGATGATTTTTGTGTGGGCGTATGTTGAGACAAAATCAATCATATTGTAGTCACTGTTGGAAAAGGGTTCTTTAGTTTGTATTCCATAAATTAAATTCAAACTATTGCAGAAGATGAGATTAAGGCAATTGTTAAGTCTAGTATTGTTAGTTACTAGTTGTTCCAGTCCCAGATTTGTAACACCATTGTAGAAGGTTGCATGTATGGGTTCAGTTGTACATTCATTTAGGGTCCACTTAATATGAGGTAGATTGAAGTCACCAAGAAAGATAAAAGTGCGAGGGCAGGATGTTGCCCATGTTAGTAGTGAATTTAGCTTGTTTACATGTTCAATATCATAATCAGGGGCTCTGTAACATAGTAAGAATCGAAATGTGATATTTAAGGATAGTTCACAGATGATGGTCTCAGGAAGAACAAGCTCCTGGGTAACTTGGATGATATAATGTGTAAGCTTGTCTATAGCTAAGTGTCTCCTTCCATTATGGAGAAAGAGCAAGTCAGGTAAGGATTTGAATTACACAGGTTAGAGTAAAAGAAAGAAAAATAAGATTAAACTGAGGAAAACAATGATAGAAAACAAGGAAATGTCTACCTGACCAACATGAGGGATGTTACATACAGAAATGCAAAGCTTGCTTTAGAGGTGAGATAAGAACATTAAACCTCTCTACTAGAATTTTTCAACTTCCACTCTTCAAAATCAGTGGATGTAAAGGCACAGAAAAGGGTGTGTGTGGCTGAAATCCAAAGAAAATCAAACATTTGCAAGATTATTATTTTTTTTTGCTAAAATTGGGCAATGTAATTTCAGAAGTTCCAAGAACACAAAAACAAAAGCCAAACTTAGATATGCCTGAGGAAATAAGGAATTTTCTCATTCTCTTACAATTTTTGCATTGTTTTTTTTTTTAAACCTGATACATACTTGTTTTCAAGGGCAATTCCCATTGACCCCAGTGGAGGATTGCTTTGAAAAGCAAAGAACATTAGAAAGGCTTTAGGAGTAGAACTACAATTTCAGCTTGAAAGAATCATAATCAGGAAGTACTTACTTACCGGGATGTATACCTGTCAGATTAGCAAGCCACTTAAATAATGGGTTGATAACATCCATAGGCAGTTTGAAAACATGTTTGTGACATTTATAAGTAGCTTGAAAACCAAACTAAAGAGTGCTCAGAAACAACTCCTTATAAAATCAGACTGTGATGCTAAAAGTGATACCATAAGATTCATTTCTGGATCCAATACTCTTTAACATTTCATTAATGACTAATAATCACAAAGTGATGGGAAAAACTCAAAAGTATAGGATGGGGAATATCTGGCTTTATAACAATTTGAAGGACCTCCAAATTGGAATTGATCTGAACCTTAATTTGAGTTACTAGAAACCCTGCAGTAAGCAAAAAGGTAAATGCAGTTTTAGATGTATACTTTCCAAATCACAGAAAGTAACAGTTTTATTTTGTTTTCCATTGATTGGATTAAAGATTCAGACAAACTGGTACAGAAAAGACCTCCACCATTCTAGCTTCCTTTCCTTCCTATTCTTAATTCAGAAGTCTTAATTTCAATGTTTATAAATGCCAAAAAGGAGCTACCATTTTGCAAAATGCAAAATCTTGCCAAAAGGGGGGGAAGAGTGGTCAAGTTAAAATAGACCCGAAAGAATAACATTTTAATGATCAATTTGGACCAATAAATAATTTTGTCCTAGTTGGAATAGCAATGCTTACAACTTACACCAAATTTAGCCCACTGGCAATGCAACCCTCCAGTTTCATTTTTCTCATTAGTTTCACAGCCAGTCTTTTAGTAACCATCATTGAGAATGTCTAGGAACATATTTCTTTTCATTTATTGAGACTGCATGAGATTGATCAAAGGCATCCATCATTACAGCATTTTTTTTTTAGCTTTGAATGCCTTCATGATTTCTTTCTCCATGGAAATTGTACCATAAAATTGCTCGTTTTCAGCCATATGGCTAGGATGCCAATTCTGTGTCTCCAGCTTTGGATGAATTTTAGGCCTAGCACTGCTACTCACAAAGGTGCCACAAAGATTGTTTTTCTTCTCCGATGTCTTCAGACTTAAAGATATTATGAAATCTGATCTTTCCCTAGAATATAAATGAGTTACTATAGTATTCTAAAGTTTTACTTTTTCACTTTAGTATTTTTTTTTTATTGTTGATGTGAATAACACTTTTTTTTCATGCAGGCCAAATTTCATCTTTTATACTATAGTTATAAATAAATGACACTAACCCAAATTCTAGTTTTAGTCTCCTTAAACTTAAAAGTCAGTGACAAAGATTTGTATTTCAGCTAGAACTACAGTGGGAACGCTTATGAGTCCCATGGAAATGATTTGAGCTAATTTTGGAAGACCTGATCCTGAACTTTTGAAACTGCATCAAGAGTGATTTTGAACGACTGCAATTGTATACATTCCAAAAGGGGGAAAAAACTGATTGCATCTCTAGCCAGAGCTTCAGAAAAGTCAAAGTAGCTCATTCTACATTCCTTTGGTGTGAATGTGTGCATAATGAGAGTATTGAACATTATGAAGTGTGACTGATATGGTAAAATTTTCTGTGAGCACAGTGTATATAAATTGAGACACTGTGAAGCAATCAAGTACCATGAACAGAATGCTTTTTAGTATTTAATTTAGTAGCAGATCAGAAAGTAGAGAGATAGTAGTGTTATTTCAAAAAGCTAAAGTCTTGCTGGACTGTTGCCATACGAAAAGATCCTTTACCTAAACATTAAATGTCCACTTTTAGGCTGCCTAAACACTATTGGTCAATTAATTTTGCCTAACGTTCATATACTTGTAAGGAAGACATAACAATATTGATTCAAGTCAAGGCATGATTAAGGTCACCACAAAAATCTTATTAGCTGTCTGTCAGCAATCAGACATAAAACTTATTTTACTCTTTAACATTGCCATTCCTCCTCCTTGCAGGCTAATTTTTAAATCATTTTAATAGATCATGTTTATTTTTAACAAACAAGAGAGACCAATGGCCCTTGGCTTTTCTTGATTGCAGAAGATTAAACAAATTGAATAAATAAATACCTGGCTTAATGGAGCCAAGTAAACAAGAAGAAAGTGAAACCCAAGTATTTTAAAGCAGAATTTCTATAGTACACTAGCCAATTCCAAGGAAGATAAAAAATAAATTAAATTTTGTGAGAGTCCATAGATGCAAAATAACAATTCAGTCCAAAATTAAGATGATAATACAAAATTATAATAATCAAATTAGTTGTGAACAAAAGGTCTTAAACTTTTCTTTATGATATATTTTTCTTGTTGCTTGCATCTGTCTAGCATGTGATAAAAAGTGTTATGAGTATTGTTAAGAGTTACAGAACTATTAAAATGTATTTTTGTTGTTTGAGAATTATTGTTATCCAACAAGAAATGTTGAAAACAGAGATGGATTTAAAATTATAGCTTCATGTTGATAAAATTTAAGTTGTTAATTTGGCATTCTTTTATCTGGTTAAATACAGATGTAATAATATAAAATATCCAGTTTATTGGAGACCTCTGCTGGTATTATACATATATCCTCATATTTTTGTTATGGATTACAAATATTTATATGGACCTTAATTATTTCCCATTTTATAGAATAATTAATTGTCTAGTTGTTTTAAAATACCCCATATTATTCATCAGGATTTGTGTTGCTTGCAATCAAGGTAATGATAGTCTTTTAATTTTAAGATACATGTTTCCGAAACCTACTTTATATTATTTACCTGCAAATAGTTAGATACAGTGTATAATGGAACTATAAAATATAACCAACCACAAGAGTAGCCATGTAAATCCACAGGAAAAAAAAAGTCTGTTGATTTTAAAGTGGCTTGATTTTGCCCATTTATTTACAATTCAGATTCACAGAAAGTATTTTCTGATTTTGTTCTAAGTTCTACTTTGACCTTATGAGTAGTACAGTGGCCTAGAGGTAGAGCTCTTGCCTCACAATTAGGAGCCTGTGAGTTCAATCCTAGGTAGAGGCAGATATTCCTCTCTCTGGGGATGATGAGAATATATATCTGCTGAATATAACTCTGCATTGGCAACAGGAAGGGCATCCAGCCAGTAAACACTTAGCTCCATTCAGTTGCCCATATTCCACCCCACAAGGAATTATGCAGTCATTAAAAGAAGATGACTTAATTTGATCCTATGATTGTGTATTTTCACAATTCTTATCGCTGTTTTTGGGTTTGCACAATCCAATTTAATTTTTTATCACATTTAAACTGCTGTTTTCTTCTAATGCTAAATTAGTTTTTACTATTTTTTTCCACATCCATACTACTCTTCTATTGTTTATGTTTGCCTGTACAAATTATAATTTTGAGATTGAAACAACTGTTGAAAATAACAGTTTAATAAACACAACAGTTTAATAAACACATTCTGTTACTTACAACCTAAATATAGCCTCGCAAATCATTTTTCAAGGGGCTCTATTGTTGTCTTAATATTTCCAGTTTAATAATAATATTCTAAAGGATTTGATCCATGTATGATATATTGCAATATAGATTTCAGAGGGAGCTTTATTCCCCCTCATATAATGAAATATTTTGTACTTTTGTGCACTCTTTATCTTGCAAATCATATGCATAACAAAAAAATTATCTGTAGAAATAATTGACATGTATAGATAACGTTAATAAAGCAAGACAAATGTTTACTGGTTCAACAGATTTGGTTTTTTCCCCTCAGATATCTCAGAGATTCTGCTTTATTGCATTATTACAAATATCATTATAGATTATTAGATTAATTGCTTGTATACAGTAGATATACCCATGAAAGCCAGTTTGGGACAGTGGTTAAGGCACCATGTTAGAAACCAAGGGAATGTGAGTTTTAGTCCCAACTTAGGCACAAAACCAGCTAAGTGAACTTGGCCAAACATTCTCTCTTAGTCCTAGGAAGAGAGCAGTGGTAAGCTACTTTAAAAATCTTGCCAATAAAACTGCAGACTTGTCCAGCCAGTTAGCAGGCATCAAAGCTGATATACCCAGGTTAAACAATCCCACTACACCATTGCAGTCTTCATGCTGTATATCTTCAATGTATAGAAGTGACTAAAGTCATTTTTTTAAGATTATATATAAACTGTTTTCATGGAAAAATAGCAATCTGACCTTAAGCTCACATTTCTTTTCTTTAAGAAAAGCATCCATTGGAATAGATTTATTTGTACAATCATAGAAGAGAAGAAATAAATGTTACTCAGATAAATACCCCTGTACTCTTCCTTACAGCTCCTCCCAACTGGAATCAGAAAATAAGTGATATTCAGGTGGCTATAGAAGAAAGTATCTATTGGGAATGTAAGGCAAATGGCAGACCGAAGCCTTCTTATAGCTGGCTGAAGGATGGTGAACTTCTTCTCCCTCAGGTACAAGCAATCTTCCAAATATGGATGCTCTGAGGTTGGGGATTAAGTTGCAAGGATTTGTTTTCAACATTACTAAAAAATAAAAACAGCAGAAACCACATAGTCTTAAGGTTCCATCTGTCCCATTGCAAGACTTGTTGTCGTGCTGAGTGAATGTCACAAGATTACCTTGAGCTTTCCATATAGTTAAAACAATGTCATTCAAGTCATACTTTTTGAAAGACAAGAATCACTCTGGAGCACCTAATTTTCAACCAATGTTCAGCAAATGTTAGGTATTTAAGTGCCATTTTCTCCCTTTGACAAACATTTCACAGAATCAATTGGAACTGAGAAGCTGTGGGATTCCTTTCCAGGGCATATTTGCTTTGAGGAGAAGAAAGATACATAAAATGGCTGCACATTTTTCAATTGCTGTGACGCCACAGGCAAACGAAATATCGCCTGGAACAAAACCTCTCTTAAGTGCTAACTGTGAAAAGCAAAAATGGGAATATAGCTATTCAGGCTATAAACCTTTTTTCCTCTCCTGTTTTTTAGCATGTAAGTTTTAATTGAACTTTATGGAATGTAAACAAGCTCTCTAGTCTGTATCCGTTTCACTTCTATGGACCTCTGCTGACATGGCCAAGGAGGGAATTGACTTACCATTAGCAGTGTCACACAGAACTATCTAAGGATTAATGAGCTATAGAAAGAAAGGAAAAGATTTCATCGGCGCCCGTCTATTTCTAATCTCACCAAAGGAGATCATTCCAGCCCTTGATTGTCTCAATTTTAAGGGCAAAAACTAAACAAATTGCAAATTGCTGTCACCTGCATGTTGTGAAACTGTTGTTGCCTAGATTCAATAAAATAAAGACTATACAACATTACATTTCAACTCCACCTGTGAGAAGGAGCCCAACATCTTTTAAAGATTATATTTGTTACATGTTAAGATTTGCTAAAACACACATTCCTATTGTGTAGAGAAGCACTCTGCTGCTTTTATTGTTGTTGTTGGTATTGTGAGTTCTTTATCCTTTAGGCTGAACCCTGATTGCCCATTCTTTTGTGCCATGTGCTAATGTGACTTTCTTCATGCTGATCACTAGCAGATGGTTCTGAATTTAAACCACATTAAACTGAAATAAGGGTTATTAAAAGATTATTATTTATATCTTTGGGGTATAAAAATTTTAATCTAGTGGGGTGCATACAACTGCTTTGCCCCACTGAACCTGCTTACTTTCCCATTAACCTTCAAGGGAAAAGAAAGCTGAATTTCTAAAGAATATGTCAGGCTGAGTTAGGCTATAACATGCCATAGGACCACTGTAGTTTTAGATTCAGGTAAATGGGCTTCAAAGAATTATTAATCAAAAATAGTTCAGATGCCCCATTACTGAGAACAAGAACGAACTTTTGTATTAATCACAATTCAGTATTGCTTTTCCCCTTTAAGATGATTTGAATTTTGTTAGCAAAGATTCCATTACACCAATTATTTATGAATTTGGTTTTTTTTTCAACTTTAGTATTGACACCACCTACCTGTTTGACATTTAAAGTAATGTCATTGCAGGAATATATAAATGCCTAAGAACATTTTTTTTTACATTTATGTTATTCATTTAACTATTTTGCAGGAAAGACTTCAGATAGAACATGGAACACTTACCATTCCCAGCGTGAATCTCTCCGACACTGGCATGTATCAATGTGTGGCAGAAAATAGATATGGAGTCATCTATGTCAGCGCAGAACTGAGCGTAATTGGTGGGCTCCTTTTACTTAAAAGCTATTGAAAAGTTTCTATTGCATTAAATTGTTTTATTACCTCTAATAAAGTCATTAATTAATGTAATATTAACTAAATTGCAGAAAAGTTGATCCAAAGCATTTTTTGAAAGTTAGTGGGAATGATTGCTTCTATATGTGAAATGTTTTATATCATATTTTACTACTATTTATTTTTAGAACAACGATTTGCTTCTTTGCAACAAAAGAAGTTTATTGTATATTATTATCTAACATAAAGATGGACATGTGGGATCCACTGCATGTGAACACAGATACAAACACATATACAAACTCAGTTTTAGAACATATGCTGACATTTGATTAATGTGATACACATATCTATAGTTTCCCCTTTTCTATTTTATTTGTTTGCTTGCTTATCTTTTTTGTTTGTAGTTTTTATGGAATCTTTCTTTCTTCTTTCTTTTCTTCTTTTCTTCTTTCTTTTCTTTTTTCCTTTCCTTTTTTCTTTTCTTTCTTTTTGCATTTTGCAATTATTTTATTACTTACTGTAAAACTTTCTAATAACTCAATAATAAAAGATTTGAATTGATTATATTTAATTCACTTAAAAACAATTATTTGATTGTTCCCTGTGTATAGCAATTATTAATCAGTCTCTTCTGTTGCATTCATAAACACAATTTTAATATTAAATTATAGATACGATGACAACTTTTAGAGATGCTTAAGAGTTGCATATAGCCTTATGGTCTCTGTTCTATCTTTATGTGATTACTGAAGCCTGAGTTGAGTGTAGTGTTTATCTGGACAGCAATAATTCAATGATGGATTATTAAACGACTAGAGTAAAACCTCAACAGGTTCTGGCAAGGGATCAATTGACACTTTAGTGGATTTATCCTAATTGGGCAAGATCTTTTTTATCTAATTTATCTAACTGGGCAAGGACAAGATCTTTTCTTACAACCTGGTGAGTTTGTTTTACATGCTTTGAAATACCAAACAAGAATTATTGTAATTTTGTGTCTGCATATTTGCAAATTGTTTGAAATATTTATCCTGCTATAGCTAAAAATGATACTGGAGGATGGGAGGATCAGCAAAAATGGACCCATCTGGGTAGAGTTTGATCACGGAATTGGTTCTCTGCACACTTCAAATATGATCCATAAAAGGGATCATATCCCTCTATCCCCTAAAGTGGTTTGACTTTTTTCAGACTTCTTTGTGAATCCCCAAAACAGCTCTGCTGCTTAAAGAGTCAGGATGACTTTATTTAATTTATTCCTTAAAATAATAGCACCTCTTTATTTCCTAAAAAGAGCGGTGCTATTTTAAGGAATAGCAGAGAGGTCCTGTTGTCATACAGCAGGGGTGTCGAACCTTGGCAACTTTAAGACTTGTGGACTTCAACTCCCAGAATTCCTCAGCCAGCAAAGTTCACCTGGGAGTTGAAGTCCACAAGTCTTAAAGTTGCCAAGGTTGGACACTCCTGTCATACAGCATCCAAAACTTCTTAGGTGACAATTTATTCCAAATGATTTTTGAAGCCTTCAGAACATGAAAGGTTTTTTAGAAGGCTTTAGTGCAATTATGGCAAACCTTTTGGGCTTGGAGTGCCAAAATTCAGAAAATGCTAACTTCTTGTATTTGGGGGAGAATAGTTGTGGCCTAGTGCAAGTAAATGCTGGTATGTCAACCATTGACATGTTTGTCATAGACTCGCCACTATTATGTAAGCACATAATATGTAAATTTTATGTAAATTTTCTGCATTTGGCCACAAACAATCTATCTACCAGTTGTTTAAGAATCATTTGAGAAAACGATTGCTAGGATGGGCTTCAGCATGAGTCCGAAATCTCAGGTGAATAAAAAATTCTGGTCCCAGTGACTGACCCAGATTGGATCCTTTAATATGTCTCATTTTTAAAAGAAATTTTAAAAATTTTATCTGCTCAGAAGATTTAAAATCAATACAAAAGATCTGAGCCCGCTGGCTCATTCTGCAACCTCACTTTATTAATTTTACCCTCTTTTTGCTTTTACGCCTATTAACAATTGTTAAATATGGTTGTGTTACTTGTGCCGCTGTGAGAAACCTATTAGGTGAAACAAACCTAAGATTCAATAAAAAGGCCACCATGTCAATACCATACAGAGAACAGCCCAAAGCAGCGGTCACCAACCGGTGGGCCGTGGCCCACTGGTGGCTGTGGAAAATTTTTGGTGGGCCACAGAATGGCCCCCAAAATCAATTAATCTGGGCCACGTAGTTCATGCGCCTCCCGGCTCTCCAAGGGATCGTGGAGTCAGGCCCCTGAGATGCACGCGCCAACCAGCTCCTACACCCGCTGTCAGCTCTTCCCCATTAGTTCTCTAGCTTTGAATTGCTCCTGGCTCTTTCCTCTTTCCCCCCGCCCACATGCAGGCAGGAAAGGAAAGGGAGACGGAGCCGTGCACAGATGCCAAGATGCTCTCAATCTTACATGGGAAAAGACCCGAACACGCCAAGACTTGCATACCTGTACCCGTGAAAATCTACGAAAACATATGTGTGTGTGTGTGTGTGTTTGTTTGTTTTCGTGGGTATTTATATGTATGGTATTCAGCTTTGTTCGGGTATTTTCCCACGTCATTATACTTGTGCTTTTAAAGTTGTAGCAACGTTTTGGCAGAAACTTAAGAAAACATATGTGTATATATATAAAAATATATTAATTTTTTTATACACATAAAAAATATATTAAATATATTAGCTTTTTAAAAAAATTCGTATTAGTGGTCCTCGGGATTTAAAAGTATGAGTTTGGTGGTCCCTGAGATCCAAAAGGTTGGCGACCCTTGGTCCAAAGCATACAGAGAAGTTCCTTGAGGATGGGCTTCAGCATGAGTCCGAAATCTCAGGTGAATAAAAAATTCTGGTCCCAGTGACTGACCCAGATTGGATCCTCTAATATGTCTCATTTTTAAAATTTTGAGTAGATTTTTAAGTTTGAAAAAGAATGTTCAGCAGCATAAATTTTATCTGCTCAGAAGATTTAAAATATTTAAAATATTTCATAAGCAGAATTTTAATTTTTGCTCATTTTTTTTAAACCAATAGATGTTTTCAGGGAAAAACACATCTTTCCACTTCTTTGGGAAGGAAGAGCAATAGAGTTCAGCAAAATAGGATCCATACTGGAAAGTTTTATCTCATATAAGATTATTTCATATAAAAGGAATCTAAAGAAAACTCTGGATGCCTTCAAAATCTATTAAGTTACTCCAGGGAGTTCTCATTTAGTAACCATGATTGGAAGGGGCAACTCTTTTGCTGAATGAAGTGTTCACTAAGTGTGAAATCACGTTGTCCCAACTGTGTTCTCCTTTTCCCCATTGCTAGACCCCTTAGACAGCACAGGGATAGCTGGCTTAAAACTGACAAGACCAATCATTTTACACCTTTAGCTTTTATTTTCCTCTAAACCATTCTTCACCCTTTTGAATGCTTACTCTAGCACTGGGATAATTAACAAGAAAGAAAATTATATTTGTTTTTGCATTCATTGGAGAGGAAGGGATTGTAAAAGAGTATGCAGGCACATAATGGGGAATATCCATCGAAAGCAATGTGTTGGGGTTGACAGTCACAAACCACTATGCAAACAGGCTGGTGTAGTCCATACTCTCTGCCTACTTGTTCTCTTCTAATTCCTTCTTATCAAATATCCCTGTTTGGGGTGGGGTGGGGTGGGGATCAAGCACAAGAGAGATTGCCTATAAAACTTGCTTGTTTTTTATGCCTTCATTTCAAGGAGAGAGATTGGAGAAAAAATGGATTAGAAGAGAATAAGCAAGAACAGAATTAAGAGTTCACTAGGCTGTTTGCATATTCATGTTTGTATAAACTCATAGCTACCAGTGCCAGCCCTTTTAATATCTCTAGTGGACCTTCTTCCTCTCTTTTAAGCTCTTCTTATCCAGTCTCTTTCTCTGCAGGGGGAAAAAAAACAAAGGTCAGACACAGGTCAGTTTGTACTGACTATAATAATAATCATATGACTAAGAGATAACACCGTTGTAACTTTGAATAGTCAATGAATGAGACAGTATGTAAGTCAGGACTACCTATAGTATATTATTGTACAGTATACTTATAGAAATACAAATTATGTATAATGTAAAAGTGTTCAATTTTGTCTTGTGTTAAATTGTTTCTAGTACCTATAAATTTTTTTGTCTAAGCATAAAGACATAACAATGAAAATTAGAAGAATATTTCTACATTTATTGTTACAAAGGTAACACGATATACACAACAGTTCCTAATTAGTTGAAAAAAAATTAAACATACTAGAATGAGTGGATAAAATGCACAACATTTTTCCAGACATCCATATTAAAGAAATCAGTCTTGTGGAAGTCTTAAGGAAGATAAGATAAGACTGTGCAATCACAGAGCTGCAGTAGCTAGATCTTGCTATGATCCAATTATTTAAGATATATACTAACTTGAAAAGGATAGGCCATTTTCATCTGATCTCAAACTTTCCCAACTTGATGTAGTTTTTGCTTAGAAAACAAAACCAGGAAATGAAATGTATTCAAACCCCGGGGGAGGGGGGAAATTTCACATATTAATGGTATTTTGAAAGTGAAATTGTCAAGAGGAAGAGGTCTGCATTTTAAAAAAGTCACAATGATCCACAGCTCTAGAAATAATTTCATTTTAATGTATATTCATAGGCAAATATTCCTTTGAAAAAGGTATGGTTTTCAAAGCACAATCAATTTGTGCAACTAGCTTTTTATTTTTCTCTATTGTGTGCAAGCTATTGAAGTCCCAAATATAATGATTGTAACTATAGTTTTTGATAAAATGCAACTTAGGAAAAAAAACATTAAAAAGCAGTCAATAATTCTTTACCTTCTTTAGAAACCGTTTGCAAACACAATAGTAATTTAAAAAAAAAAACATTTCCCAACCAATGCATACACTTATGACTAAATTTGATGTGCCTGACACCAGATTGCGAGTACTTCTGGCATAGCTGCCCAAGAGAGCTTTATCTAAATGAAATGGCAGCAATAACACGTAGACTCATATAGTCAGCATATTACTCCCAACAATCTGGATCCTCCCTCACTCTCTCACTCTCTCTCTCCCATCCTCCCTCCCTCCCTCCCTCCCTCCTATTTCATTTAGTAACAAAATTGCTGGAATGGGCAATGATTGCTAAATGAGGAGAAGGTCTATAGGTTCTTAATATAATGAGATAGACCTGAAAGTATTTTTTCCCATACAGATCAATCTTTTGTTATAAAAGATGTATCTTTAAGGAATTATTTTTAAATGAAATAATCATTCAACGAAACTACGGTATGTGCACAAATACCATTTGTCCAATATGATATATTCTGTATTGCATAACAAAGTAAAGGGAAATTGGAGCCTAATTTAATTTTGTTAGGAGATAGCCATCATTATTATTTGATATTTGAGCCACTGGCAATCTAAAAATCTTAGTTCTTGTCAAACAAATGTGCATATATTCTCCATATATCCAAATCTTACAATGGATTTCTTTTAAACACATTGATTTGGTAGTCTGCTCAGTACTAATAGTTTCCATTTTACATTCATCTTTTTCCAGGATTTTTTATGATTCTCACTAGAGTACCATGCATTGGAATACAGGTAGCCTTTGACTTACAACAGTTTGTTTAGTAACCAATTAAAGTTACAAGGCACTGGGAAAAGTGATTTGTGACCCTTTTTCACACAATCGTTGCAGCATCCTTATAGTCATATAATCCAAATTCAGATGTTTGGCAGATGCTGGTTATTTACGACAGTTGCAGTGTCCTGGGGTCATGTAATAATCTTTTGCAATCTTTTGACAAGCAAATTCAGTTTCACTTTAAAGCCGGGGTTACTAACTTAACACTTTCAGTCATTCACTTAACAACTGTCTCACTTAGCAAGAATTTCTAACTCATTTAGAAATTCTGGACTCAATTGTAGTCATAAAAAATTGAGGAATTGCTATGTATCACTTAAAGAATTCCTTTTGAAGCCTAGTATTGGAAATAAAATTCAAGTTTTTATCTGATACTAAATGAGGCTAAAGATGTATTCTTGAGATAACAAAACTAGGTTTTTTTTATTAGAAAACTATGCTTGAGAAAATTATTGCACAAGCTAGATAGGTCTATCAGTTTAAATATTTTCAAAATGCAACATCTCCATGCAATATCAATATTGTCCTAGTTTTGCCATTATGTCTGCCACAAAAGAAAAGTAGTTGCTAAGGAACAACCATTGAAGGAGATCCATTATAATGAAAATATAGTGCTGATTTGCTAGTTGCAGAGAAGGTATGTCCCCTTATTAAACAAAATGATTTTGAACATAAGTTTGCATTTTGTTTGTACAGGGAGACTTACAGCAGTTCGTTTAGTGACCATTCAAAGTTGCAACGGCACTGAAAAAAGTGACTTATGACCATTTTTTTACAGTTACAACCTTTATTGTATCCCCATGATCATGTGATCAAAATTCAAACACTTGGCAACTGGTTCATACATATGACCATTGCTGTGTCCCAAGGTCATGTGATCACCTTTTACAATCTTTTGACAGGCAACATCAATGGGGAAGACAGATACACTTAACAACTGTGTTTCTAACTTAACTGCAGTGATTCACTTAACAACTGTGGCAAGAAAGGTCATAAATGGGGCAAAATTCACTTAACAAATGTCTCACTTAACACATTTGGGGCTCAGTTGTGGTTGTCAGTTAATTTGGAGAAAAAAATTGTATTTGGACTTTTAGAGAGCACATGAATTTAATTCTACTGAGGGCAATAAAGGTTTGAGGCACATTTTGCCAGCCTCTCCTCAGTGGAAATAAGAATTCTGTCCCCATCTATGAATACCCCCAAATATCAAAAGTATAAATTGAAGGAAATGTTCATACTGAAGGGCTACTTTGCATCTGTTGTTACTGTTCTATGATAACATAGATTTTTTTTTCTAGAAGACAGGCCTTTTTAGATTTGGTTCAGTTTGATTTTTTTTCCCTAGATGCTGAATTAAGTGGCATTCTATATTAGGAAATCATTTTTAAGTGTTTTAATCATTGGTTATTGAGCCATGGTATAAAGCTCCCAGAAATATATTTCCATCTTGCAAAAAAAAAAATCCCTGAAATGATTAGATGACCTGACGTTATTAAATATTAAATATAAAGATGTACAGTGAAAGCACAGCAGGGAAAAAGACTATTATATTTAGAAGATTTTTAATTAGAGAGCACATACAACGACATACTCTACTTCACTTTGAATGAAGTAACTACAGTCTCTCTGGTAATACTGGTGTCTGCCTTTTTCCTAATACAGAAAAAAAGACTTAATTGTAATTCTTTTCTATGATATCTTTCTGTCTCCTCATTCACAACATTATTCACAGCTTTTATCTTGCCACTTGATGTTCAGGCATAATGTCTTCCAATCTCCTAAGTGATTCTGTGATGGTGTGATGGATCACTTATACTGTGAGCCCGTAAATCTGATGGAAAACATCCTTGAGCTCATGTTTTTCAGTGGCTGTTTAAATCATTATTACTACTCAATGCTAGACCAGTTTTCTCTCGCTAGATGCTTGATATGATAAACGTTCATTTGCCATTGTGGACCCTGCAGCTATTGAAGAAAAGTTGATTCATATTACATCAGGGAAAATAAAGAATAGATCTCTTACTAATCACCTAGAAACAAATTATGGAGAAAAGTTTTTCTCCAAACCTCGGCCCCAGAAGCTACCCAACTCATTTATTGCCTCACTACCTTATAACTCTTTAGGAGCTAAGCTACTGTGCAGTCAGCTTCTGAAAAATCAGTTTTGGATAGGAGAAAGGAATGAACAATTTCCCCTTCTCCACCTCAACAAAATTGAATGGAAAAATGCTTCCTATGGGCGTATTAAATAATTGTTAATTTGCGAAACCATAAGGTAAAGGTACTCATCTCCATTACAAAGCTAAAGAACCAGCACTGTCTGAAGATGTCTCCGTGGTCATGTGGCCGGCATGACTAAACACCGAAGGCGCACAGAATGCTGTTTGCTTCCCACTGAGGTGGCCCCTATTTTTCTACTTGCAGTTTTACATGCTTTGGAACTGCTAGGTTGGCAGAAGCTGGGACAAGTGACAGGAGCTTACTCCTTTACATGGCTCTGGGGTTTCAAACCACCAAACTGCTGACCTTTCTGATCAACAAGCTCAGTGTCTTAGCCACTGAACCATCACGTCCTTTGTGAAACCATATTTAGATATAAAAGTGAATAAGATGGCACAATGCAGACATTAACTGGATATGGGAAAAGGATCATATAGAGGTATAGGACTAGTATGCATTTAAAAAGGGAATGTGGAAGATTTAATAATACTAGATGAATCACATCATTTTAATCCTAGGGGTGACTATGGGTTTAGGGTTAAAAAAAATGAAGATGAAGGAAGCTTCATGCCTTTTAAATATGCATCACAAGCATGTAAAAAGGGTCAAGGCTTTAATTCTGTAGTCCATCTACCATTTTGTTTCATTCATTCATTCATAGGTGTTATTTGTCATCTCCTAATCTGTAATTTTATTTGCAAGGATGGAGGCAAAGCACAGAGATATGAATTGCTATTGTGGAGGTGGGGGAATTTCAAGTGGGACTGATGAAAGTTCTGGCTGTATTATTTGATTTGTGATACGCAAGTTCATAAGCAAGTTATTATCATAAGCAACCATGAAGGTCATGAAATTCCTAGGGAACCACATCCAATGTTTACTATCACGGAATTTAACATGTATTTCATAATCACATTGTTTTCCATCCAACATTTAATTGGTGCAAGATTACAACCCTTTTCAGTGATTATTCGGAACACAATGTTCATTGTCCTAGCTGATTTGTCAACCTCTGGAATACCTTTTCAGGAATAGAGAGAATGTACCAAACGAATTAGTTAATGAAAACTGATGTCCTACTTGTTTTATTTATCTCTTTTAACTATGGTTTGGGGATATTCTAAAGGTTAATTATGTAAACTGTTAGGAATCTGTACACCAATTAGTTGAGTTGGCAATATATAAACCAACAATGTATGTTTGTAGCTTTAAGACAAAATCACTGTATTGATTTATACTATATTCCAATTGGTTGATTATATTGCAAATTACCATAAGAGGGAGCTAGAGATCATAGCTTGCTCTCTGTGACATTCTGTTGCTGTCTAAGATTCTCTGTTGTATGTATGCTGTGCTTATACTTTGATATTTTTGTTTACTGTAAATGACAAAGGCAACCAGTAAGAAGACTTTGTAATTGGATATTCTTTGGACTGGTAAAAGTATATGACCTGGACCATTTATTGGACTGTGCTATTTCTTAAAGTAAACTTTAACTCAATTTAGTGTATCTGTGTGTGGCTGAATAAATTATTCATAACTACTCTCATAAACGTTTCTATGTGCATATCCTTGTTACTCAAGGGTTATTCTGTACATATCATAACATAAACCAATAATGATACATTCTAAGAGAATTCAGAATAAATTCAGCATTTATTTCAAGACAATTTGATGGCAGTTTTCACTAATTCTGAGTTCTCTGTTATCTTTCAGCTGTCGGTCCAGATTTCTCCAAAAACTTCTTAAAAAAAATAACTTTTGTTAAAGTTGGTAGTGATGCAACCATTGAATGTAAGCCTAAAGCTTCTCCAAGGCCAACTTTTACTTGGAAGAAAGGAAAAGAGATCATAAAGGAAAGTGAGAGGTAATGTATGAAAATACAACTTCTGTTGCTATTGAGTTTTGTGTGACTTTAAAAAAATGTAATCAGGAACAACTTCTAGATAAACAACTTCTAGATAAAACAAACAAACTTACACATAGTATGTGTTTCATTCTTCAGGGTTTGTTTTTTTTTGAAGATCACTTTTTATTTGAAATCTTTTCATAAATTATCAGAATGCAATCTCTCTGGAACTTTGCAGCTACTCGTCATTATTATTCAGCTTTCTAAAATTAATTATTGAGTAACATATTATAAAGAAATGATTGGCAGCTGTAAAGTCCTGCAATCGTACTCCAAAATCAATCAAAATCTTTCAGATAATTATTTATAATGTGCACAAAGAAGTAAATAGACTAGATATATTTATTAATTTGTTCAAGTAAATGTTTCTTAAAGGGATTTATTTTTCTCCCAGGACCACTGTTCACTTTAAAAAAACTATGGAAGAATCCAAAAGAACTTTTGTTTGTTTGGAACTATATTAATTGAAATTTAGAGTATCAAAATTGATGTTGACAGGTCCAAAAGATCAGGTCCATAGGTGAAGGTCCAATTAAATTGATTTATACCTATCCACAGGAATATTTTCAATTAAAGGTTAGCACCTTCTAGGAGTTAGATAAGGTTCAACAGAATTTTGTTTTGGGGAGGATTGGACTAAGCTCATTTGTGGCTACATTGAGATTCTAGGCTGATCCCTCTTTTAACTCCACTCCTAGGTTCTGCCAATCCTTACCCTATAGATGCATCCACTCCCAATATTGCTTCTTACGATTGTTTGATAGGATTTTAATATTTTATTATTTTTCAAAATAGGCTGCCAATTAATTGTAATTTCATGAAACTTTGAGAAAGTCTTGGAGGACTCACAGGGGTTTAGGACCACAATTTAATAAACAATGAACTAAATAATGCCAAAAATACTGTACCCTCAACATGTTTCATAACTACCCTGGAAAGCAGCTATTTCTATTCATGTTTCATATAATATGTACATTTATTTCATAAATTGTGCCTACCTGAGATACTGCTTCAGGAATTCTAGGACTTGCCAAACCATGTTATATATATTAATATATTATAATAATAATAACGAATTAAAAATATTACATGTAAATCTGACACCCAATTTAAACATTGAAAAACAAGATGTTTTCCCAATCTATGTAGTTTTTAGGAAAACAAATAATAGATCTTTAATAGCACCACTTTTATTTAGGAATAATAGTCACGATGGTCACAATCATGTAGGCAAAGTTGTACAACTATTATTAATAGATTAATGATCTCACTATTCCATTCCACTGAACAGCCAGATGAGATAAATTTGTGCATTAATTATTTAATGAGCCATGGATAATTAAATGTATACTCGGTCTTCAATCTAAAAAGTTTTAAAAATGTTAAAAAACTTAGTGAAAGATAAACATCTGCACAGATTTTCTAAATGCAAAGTGTATTGAGGTCAAATAAATGGAGAGGGAGCCATATATTAGCCTATCTGATGATGTGTCTTGATTCAAAAATGGTTGCCCTGTGATGCACATAGATAAAACTTTTAAAACTTAAGCAAAACTGAAGTTGATAAGGCTTTACCAAAACAGAATATCCTTGTGGAATTGTTGGGAAAATATAACTAAGCTGTAATAGAAATATTAAAACAACAGATGAAAATATTCCCCTTAAAGGGCTAAAAAAATTATTCCTATCATCCTCAAACCAATGCTGTTTTCCTTTTTAAGTGAGTAATTCTTAAACTATTATAAGAAATTATGTTACTTGAATAAGATATTTTAAAAGTTTCTTTCAATACCAAAAGCTCTTTTAATATTCAGTTCTGAAAAAAAGGATTGAAAATATATTTCAATATATTTCAAACCATGTACTCATGGTTGTGCAAGTTAATTTTGAAAAGGCATCCATGCAAAACGGAGAAAAAAGGCTGTTGTGCATTGTGCTTTAATTCTAGGAGGTCCTAGAGATGTACAGAATTTCATTATTCGATGAAAACACCTAAGTGATTTGCCTGTAATATTTGCAGCAGAGTGTCATATTTGAACTGAGTGTCTAGACAAAGTAATAACATTAATTTTATGGCGCATCTAGGTCTTCTTTTCTAGAAGCTGCCAAAGATAGCAAAGTAGAATCATGTCTGATCAATACTTTCTCAAGATGCAGATATTATCTTGCATAGATAGATAGATGATAGATAGAGATGGATGGATGGATGGATGATTTTAGATTTTGGATTACTTTCATCAAGTAGAATTACTGTTTCTTGTAAAATAGCTAAAGGTATCTCTTAATGGTACTTGAAAGCTATACTTTTGCATGAAGTATTTTTCCCTAGAGTACAGTTACACAATTGTACTCATTAAAGATACTTCATCACCATAATAATGGCAATCATCTCTTGGAGAAGTAAGTGCCATAAATACTGCAGAAAATAAATTATTTAATGCTATGAAACAGATTTACATATATTATAATTCAGAACTTTGGTTCAAGAAATAAAGAGTAATTATTCATAAGCATTCATTTAGATCTTAGTCTCAGTTGCTGGATGTTTAGCCTGTACTTTCTTCATTTTCTCAGTAATTTCATTAGGTATTATATAATACAAGTAAAACTTATAAAAAGATAAAAATAGAAAAGAAAAAAAATAAATCTTCCCCTTCAGCCCCACTAACATTAAGACCATATCACTAACTCTTAAAATAAAAGCAAACATTTCTTCATTCCCTATCTTCCCCAGTTTCTATAAACCCATCCTCTAAAACCCCACCCCTCCTTTTTTATATTATGCAAATAAAACTTATACAGCTACAAAATAAAGAGATACATTAAAGAAACTTTCCAAAGCCAACAGCTATCATCCTCTTGCTGTATAACCCCCCCCCAAAAAATACAAATCTTTAAACTTATACAGTGCTTAAATCTTTAAACTGTATTTTTAAAAAAAGGATTGGAAGACATTCAACCTAGTGAATTCAATAAAATTTGCCAGTGTTAAGGTTCTTAAAGTTTAAACAAAGCCAGAAAATAAAAACTTAAATCCAAAGTGATTAATCTCCTTATGCTGCGTCACCTGTAAAGTCATGGAATCAATTATTAACCAATCCATCATCCTCCACTTAGAGACAAACAACCTACTCTCCAATAAACAATTTGGTTTAAAAAAAAACAACTATCCTGTAATCTGCAACTCTTACACTGCAAAAACATATGGACGACACAACTCGATCAGGGCAAAGCAATAGATGCAATCTACATAGACTTCTGTAAAGCCTTTGATTCAGTGGTACACGACAAACTACTCCTAAAAATAAAATCCTATGGTATCTCTGGACAACTGCATAACTGGATAGAAGCATTCCTGGCAAACAGACAACAAATGGTCAAAATTGGGAGCGTCCTATCAAATTCTGTACCTGTCAATAGTGGTGTCCCCCAAGGCAGTGTTCTAGGACCAACTCTCTTCATACTCTACATAAATGACCTCTGTGATCATATTAAGAGCAATTGCGTTCTTTTCGCTGATGATGTAAAGCTGTTCAATACCACAGACAATACTGATACCCTACAAAAAGATCTTGACTATGTATCAGAATGGTCAAACAAATGGCAACTTCAAATCTCAACAAATAAATGCTCTGTCTTACATATTGGCAAAAAAAAAATCAGAAAATAAAATACAAGCTGAATAGTCAAGATCTTGTTGATGACCCAAGCTCTAAAGGACCTTGGAATACTCACCTCTAATGATCTAAGTGCTAGAGCCCACTGCAACTACATAGCCAAAAAGGCATTAAGAGTTGTTAACCTAATCCTACGTAGCTTTTTCTCTGGTAATATCACACTACTAACCAGAGCATACAAAACATTTGCTAGACCAATACTCGAATACAGTTCATCAGTCTGGAACCCACATTACGTATCTGATATTAGCACAATTGAGAAAGTCCAGAAATATTTCACAAGAAGAGTTCTCCACTCCTCTACTCGTTGTAGAATACCTTATGCCACCAGACTTGAAATTCTAGAACTAGAAAACCTTGAATTACGCCGCCTTCGGTCTGATTTAAGCATGGTATATAAAATCATACATTGCAATGTCCTACCTGTCAATGAATACTTCAGCTTCAACCATAACAACACAAGAGCACACAATAGATACAAACTCAAAGTTAACCGCACCAAACTTAATTGCAGGAAATACGACTTCAGCAACAGAGTGGTCAATGTCTGGAATACTCTACCCGACTCTGTAGTTTCTTCCCCAAACCCCAAAAACTTTAACCTTAGACTGTCTACTATTGACCTCACCCCTTTCCTAAGAGGTCTGTAGGGGGCGTGCATAAGCGCACCAACGTGCCTACCGTCCCTGTCCTATTGTTTCTCTTATTCTTCTTTTATTTTTCTTATATGTACCCATTTCATGTATTCACAACTATGTATACACTTATACTTATTATCTTGTAAACAATTGGCAAATCAAATAAATAAATAAATAAATAAATAAATAAATAAATAAATAAATAAATAAATAAATAAATAAATAAATAAGAAATGAGCCAGTTAGTCTTAAGAGTTCAGTCGATATTAGCAGCTATGAGCACAATGGAAACCTGCAACTCTCAGCCAATCGTAAGCTAACCATAAAACAAGTTTGACTTAGTTTATTATTTTTCTTTCAACTTTCTAGTCTTTCATCTTTCCAAATACTCAGGTACTGTTAAAATGTTTTAAAATCTAAACTAGAGGTAATGTCAGTTTCTTTATATACTTAACAATATTTTATACTACCCCAATCAAATCTGAATGGTTAAAAGTAAAGTCATTGTTACCTTCTATAAAACTTAAGACCCACTGGCTGATATTAATTGGCTAAACTGCTTAGTTACTATCAGTTCAGATCAAGTATTGCCTTATAATTGAGTATTATAAAAATAATATAATGTAATGTAACATAATTATATGAAAAGTAATACTGGAAACCCCTGTTCTAACCAATTCTGTTTCAGACAAAAGATCATTGTACAATGCAGATGAGTGAAAAAAAAAGTCTTTATTTTCAGACTACCTCATTATGTGTTATTTGATGCTAAATCTTTTCTCATTGTTGTGATTTATTTCTTTTCTCCAGATATAACTTAGTTTTCACTGAGCCCAAGAGTTTACCATTAATTATCCCCTTTCCTGTCAAAATCATTGTGCCATTTTTCTAAAGCAAGAAGTATTTTAAACACACAAAGAATCTGATGTGGCTTTCTATTTTAACAAAATATATTCTCTGTAATAAATTTTTTTTTTCACATCATTGTTCTTTTGCTCCTTTATAGTTAATAATCTTGCGATCTTCGTCTTGCACATAATGTGGTGTTTTTTTTAATTCTTTCTTACAATTAAAGATAATAGAATTATCAGACTGATGATACAACCAGGTTTTCAGGGGCTTCTGGAAAAATTCAAAGGGCTGAAGCAAATCACACTTTGGGAATGAAGATATTGCATAAAGGCCACAGCATAGAAGGCCTTCCTGCTGAGACTAACCAACTGTAGCTTCATAGCAGATAGGATTGAGTAGCATGTCTCTTCTGCTGGATCTGATGGTCTTTCTTTCTTTCTTTCTTTCTTTCTTTCTTTCTTTCTTTCTTTCTTTCTTTCTTTCTTTCTTTCTTTCTTTCTTTCTTTCTTTCTTTCTTTCTTTCTTTCTTTCTTTCTTTCTTTCTTCTTTCTTCCCTTCCTTCCTTCCTTCCTTCCTTCCTTCCTTCCTTCCTTCCTTCCTTCCTTCCTTCTTCCTTCTTCCTCTTTCTTTCTTTCTTTCTTTCTTTCTTTCTTTCTTTCTTTCTTTCTTTCTTTTTCTTTCTTTCTGGCATGGTTTTTATATTTTTATATTTTTGTATTTTTCCACAGATATTAAGTGATATTAAGTTAGTAACACGTTTGTTAAGTGAATTGGGCTTCCACATTGACTTTGCTTGTCACAAGGTTGCAAAAAGTGATCACATGACCCTGGAACACTGCAACCATCATAAATACACACCTGTTGCCAAGCATCCAAATTTTGATTAGTTGTCCATAGAGATGCTGCAAATGTCATAAGTGTGAAAAACACAACCGCACTTTTTTAGTGCCGTTGTAACTTCAGTCATTAAACAAATGGTGGTAAGTTGAGGACTACCTATATATACAGTATTATATATGTTTATTACATAATATTGTATAATGCAATATATAGTAATTGTTTTATGTTATATATCTTATACTTTGGAATATAATATACTAGCTCTATACCTGTGCTTCGCTACAGAACTATGTGATCGGGCTTAGTTTTGGGGGACAAAAAGATTTGAGGGCTGTTTGGAAACTGAAACATGGAAACTGAAACAGTATTTGCTGTGTGAGTAAAAAGGAGACAGCAAGGAGCCTGGGCATAGCTTAGCTCAACTGTTCTGTACTAAAGCTGGTTGCTGCCATGAAACTCCTATCCTCTGCTTGTGTTTTGCATTTGGAACAGATTTTTTTTCAGGTGGGGTGGGGAAGTAGAACTCCTTAGAATCAGAGCGTGTTAATAATATAGGAAATACTAATGCTCTGATGGTCATTTAGAAAAATCCTTTCTTAGTGAGCACCTAGAAGCCAAAATTTCAAGTTTGTAGGCTTTACGGTTGTGGAGATTTTGTGATGATATCTGAGTAGTATTTCGTGTGTGTGTGTGTGTGTGTGTGTGCGTATATATATATATATATATATATATATATATATATATATATATATATATATATATATATATATATATATATATATATGGCATTCAGCTTTGTTCGGGTATTTTCCCACGTCATTGTAGTTGTGCTTTTAAAGTTGTAGCACGTTTCGGCAGAATCTCATCTGCCATCATCAGGCTTCTGTATATGTATATACACTATACAGAAGCCTGATGATGGCAGATGAGATTCTGCCGAAATGTTGCTACAACTCTAAAAGCACAACTACAATGACATGGGAAAATACCCGAACAAAGCTGAATGCCATACATGTAAGTACCCGCGAAAACTTAAGAAATATATATATATCTATATCTATATACACAATACAGTATATACACAATACAGAAGCCTGATGATGGCAGATGAGATTCTGCTGAAACGTTGCTACAACTTTAAAAGCACCACTACTATGACGTGGGAAAATACCCGAACAAAGCTGAAGGCCATATAATTTACCCCCAGGTAAATTGTGTTTGAGACCCCTGCTATAGATAGATAGATAGATAGATATAGATATAGATAGATATATAGATATTGTGTGTGTGTGTGTAGAGAGAGAGAGAGAGAGATTTAATATATATAATATATTTAATATAATATATTATATAATATTTTATACACTGGAATATATTTTTGTTGGGATGGTTTTTGTATTCTCAGATGTGGAAATCGTCAGATGACAGGAAAACATGGTATTTCTTACATGTCCTTTATATTTGAAGTCTATAGCAATGAAGATGATTGCAAATTGAGTTTCAAACTACTTTGAAGGGATTTGGGATAGTGAGAATGGGAATAATGCTTCCATCTGCATCATTCAAAGTGGTAATAAATGAAGAATAATAAAAGAATAGCTAGGTTGACTGTTTTGATTTTATTGGAGTTCTTTACATGCTATTTTTACCCTCCCTTTTCCCCTTACACTCTGTTTTATGTTTAGAGACTTGCTTCATACTTTAATGATAATATTTGTCATTGAGATTTTTTTCCACCTGGCAAAAAAAATGGCCTCACTTTATTTTAGGTTGACACATAGTTTATATATTTCTAGGCTGGAAGGTCCAAAACACGTTTCTTTATATTTTCCTACAATTAAAAATAATAAATTGTTGATACATTTTTACAGCTGGATAGAATAGAATTATAACGAGGCAGGCTACCCTAGTGATCTATACTGGTTGTAAGTATGATATGTTATGCTCAGGGCAATTTAGATAAGGCTCACAGTAAAATGATGGGAAAACTTTATTTTTGTTTTGTTTACCCTCTTTTGAATTTTTAAAATCCAGGATGGGGGAAGGATGGCTTTGTAGTCTATAGAGATTATCAGTGATTCAAATCATGGTTGTCCCACAGGTGGTTTTTCAGGAGGCAACTGGACTTTCTTGTTTGTTCTTTTGAAGATGTTCCACTTCTCATCCAATGGCTGGCTTTGTAGTTGTTGCTGAATGGCACATCCCAGATTCACTTGCAATTATTAGGTGGATTGGCTAGAAAATGGAAAGTTCAGCAACATCTAAAAGGCCACATCTTTCATTTCCATATATTAACATATAATGCAAAGTTCAAATTAATGTTGGAATATAAGATTCACACAAGGGATTTTCTTCTCTTAAAACATAAGGCTTTGTCACTGATAAATGCAAGGACTAGGAACAGGTTCACCATGTTTAATTTCTGCATACAAGAATCTGAAGAGCTAAAGCAAGATATGAAAACCAAATCCTATCTCCCCATGGGGAAAAAATCAGGTATCAGAAAGAAAAAGATCTAGGTTTCCAGTGTAAGCTGTTCTGATAACCAAGGAAACATGGAGGATGGATGCCCCGAGCAAGTAGAAGTTGAATGCAGGCTTCTGATTTCAAACAAGGAAGGTCAAGGAAGGTATCTCCAGTGAAAGTGTTATTAAAGAAAGGAATATAAGAACAAAAGGAAAATCAGAGCACAGTTTAGGAGCAGAGAAAACATAGGTTAATATACAACAAAGGTAGGAAGAGTCAAGAAAAGACAAAGCTTTTAAAACAATAAGGTTCATTCTTTCAATCATTTGCAAATGAGATTACATAATGATAGAAATATTTGTAGAGGGAGAAGACAATCGTGACCTAACTTCAGTAGAAACTGAGGTAAAAAAAGCTGTAAATTGACTGTCAAAGAGAAAATAGATGACATGTTGATTGATAAGAGACAAGTAAAGTCATAATAGACTATGTCAACAAGATTTGCTTAGACTATTAAGCAAATGTATGTGCCCAGAATTTGGGATAATTAAGTAAATATTTGGAAGATAATGTGCATTTAATAGAAGCTTTACACTAATTACTCAAGGAAGCTATGTTTTGATTAAGATGGTATAAAGCCAGAGCCCCAGGGGAGAGGAGTGTAAAATGTTATACAAACTTACACTTAGTTAAGAAAGAGAGGAGGTAAGATAGATGGTATAAGTGGTTAATGAAAAGGACCAGAAAATACTAGAAAATTTACATTTTCTTCATACATTATAATAAAGTCCTTATTTTGTAGATCATGCCAAATGCATAACATATTAAATCTAATGGGAATGACAGAACACTTCATTGTTCTAATATGGAAGTTTTAGAAGGATAAAAAGTTATTCTAATAATTATAATAGTAGTCTGAAGAGAGAAAGAAGTGAGACAAAACAGATATTGTCCCAGATTTTCAAATGTGTACAGTAAATATATAAAAAGAATGGCAGGGTGAGTAGAAATGAAATGAAACCTGAAGCAAAACTGAAAATTGAAACACTTACATTTGAGAAATGTAGATAAGACCACTTTGTTGATTGGATGAAGAAAAATCTAGACCACTTATGAACATAAAAATGAAAAATAAAAATTCTGAATTAATGTTCAATAATTAAAAGACAAATAGTGGAAATCTGCATGCTTAGTAAATTTACAGTTGATGGTAAAAATGTCAATAGACAAAAGTTTTGTGGATTTAGGAAGAAATAAAGATAGACAGTGGGCTGGTGAAATAAAGAAGAGGCTAATAGGAGGAAGGGAATATGAACATGATAGATAAAAACATTTAATTGACAATAAAAATCAGAGAGCGTTTTTTTTTAAATGATAATGACCAGTTATGAAATCTGGACAGAAATATATATTTGGAGTTGGTTAATAAATGAACCATTATGTTAGTTATGGACTAATTAAGAACAGAGCATTGTAACATTAACTCATGAGAAGACACCTGAGCAATAATTTATAATCAGCTTCTACAGACCTAATTTATTTTATTTTCATTTGTATACTGAACAAATTTAATAAGTCTGTTCTTTCTGTTTTTAGCATTAATTTATTTTCTTTTGGAATTTCTTTTCAGATTAACTTTATTAGCATATGAGAACATTGTCTTCTTAGACAATCTGCATGTATTTTCACACTTAGATCTGACTTCAGTAATCTTGTAAATATATGAAAATTATTAATACATCTTTCTCTTGGCTTTCTCAAAAATGTCATCTAGTTTATGTTTACCTTGAAAATATGAAATTAAACTACAAGGAAAAATTAAGTGGAGAACAAATGTTGCTTTCTAGTATACACATATTAATAAAAGCTAGTACAAAGCATTTCTTTATGCAAAATAATATTGTAAAAAAACAATGACTTTTTCACTAGAACAAATCATCCCTTTTATTTTATAGGAAATATTAGCCTTTATAACCTGACAAAAATCTAGTTCATGTCTATCTCAAACCTGCGTATAGGATTCCTGGTGAGAATACAAGAAATACATTTCCAACAGCAATTTGCTTTTTTGAATGAAGTACATTTAACATTCCACATCATTAATATTAAGAATTAGGTATGAACTAGAGAGATGAAAAAAATCTAATTGCTCATTTTTCATAAGCAATAGGCTAAATGAAGCTCAGTGTGATTGGCAATTATAAAGACCTCCTGAAGTTTCATTTTATTACAACCTTGTCCTTCTCCTGGGACCAAAGTATATTCCCCAAGCCACCTTCCTCCTAATCATAGTAGAATCTGTTCACCTTTGAGTTTTCTAAGCAATTTATCTCTTACAAAATTGAATTGTTCTTCCAAGTAATTGCAATTCACAGTTGCTAATTATACCAGGAGTTTGTCCATTGCAATTGTCATTCAAAAGTGGTCTAAGTGATAATAGATTTCCATGTCAGGTTTTGGAATCCTATGTTAGAATGCATGCTTTTTGAAATGGAGGGGAGCAGTTCTTTTTATTTTATTTATTTTTAGATCTGGTATAGATTTGATCGTTAGGGTATGTGTGTGTGTGTGTGTGAGAGAGAGAGAGAGAGAGAGAAACTAACAATTTGTGTGTTTATTGTAGGATTTTACACCATGTTCAATACATTTGTTTGCTTCAGTCCAGGATATCAGAGTTGAAACAAAACTGTATTTGTAAATCTCTTCTATTATCTTTTCCACATAAATGATGATATATCAGCTACAAAGAAATGTCAGGGTACCTATATATACCTGGGAGTAAGCTACATTAAATTTAATAGAATGAACTTATATTTTGTTTACCTCATTTAACAGCTCATCAGCACTGTGGGAACTGTTAACTACACTGCCTTGTATTGCAATACACACCAACATTCAGAATATTGTTCTTTTAAACTTGAACACTTATGCTGGGAGAAATTGCTACATAGAAATGTGTACAATTCTATTTACAAGTCTCTCTTTTGTATAATTTGGAGGTACAGTACTATGAATAGTGTAGGATAATCTATTTTTTAAAATTGTACATGGACATTTGAAGGGTTTGTTCTTTGTTCTTTTTTTTTTGTAGAAACTCCCTTGCATTACAGCTATCAATTTAAAATAAAATCCTTCCCATTTGTTTCTGCAGCAGAACACATTTATTTTTTGTTGTGTTAAAAATGCCCTTGGCTAAATCACTCCTATCCACTGTAAGGTACCATATTTCTTGAAGAATATCACAACGCTGCTGTTATGTTAATGCTGAAAGACATATACATTGCCTTTCTATATACAATTTAAGAAGTTGTTTCTTATCTTCAAAGATATGAAATTTCTTATAGACAACTCTCTTGGGGACAGCCTATCTTGTTCTGAAGCTATTTAGATATTAAGCCAGACAAGTGCCCTTTTGAAGTTTTGATGTTTTTCACACACTCGTGTTTAATAAAATAAGATAGGATAATTTCCTGTATTGTTCCTAGGCTAGACAAAATATTCTTGGGGGTGGTGGTGATATTCTTTTTGTTTTTAATGTTGTAAACCATCCAGAGTCACTTATGGCAAGATGGGGAGCAAATAAATACCTATTATCATCATCATCTAGTCTTTAGAATCACTAGTTTAACCATTTTGTAGCATTAAACTAGTTTTCTGACAGTCCACATATTTACTTTTAATAATAACTTTACACTAGATTCTTGACTACTTCCTCAGTATATACTTGGTGATCAAAAAGTGATTGTATTAAAAAAATCTGTACACAAGCATCCATTATTTCCAATAGTTGACTATAAATCAAATACATTATATAGGAGCCTTGGTGGTACAGTGGTTAGAGTGCAGTATTGCAAGCTACTCCTACTGCAATTTGGCAGATCGAATCCCACCAGGCTCAAGGTTGACTCAGCCTTCCACCCTTCCGAGGTGTGTAAAATGAGGACCCAAATTGTTGAGGGTAATATGCTGACTCTGTAAACTGCTTTGAGAAGGCTGTAAAGCACTATAAAGCGGTATATAAGTCTAAGTGCTATTGCCATTGCTATTATTCACACAATGGATACAAACAACCTCAACTTATCAACCTCTTTCTGAAACTTATCATTCAATATTTGAAAAAAGTCATAATTTTTTTTTAATTTGATGCACATTTTACTATCAGAAAGTTACTGTATGCTATCTCCAAATATATTCCTTTTAACTGAATGAAATATTTAGATCCAGTTTTTAAATATTGGCAATTCCTTTACAAACATTCATATTCCATATAGGTAAACCAGAATCATTTAAAAACTGAAGTGATTGATTTAACCACTGGGTAAGAAAGGTCATAAAATGGGGCAAAACTCACTTATAAAATGTTTTTCTTAGTAACAGAAATTTTGCACTCATACATTGAGGACTACCCCTATAACAGCCTCCTCTTCCTTTAAATATTTGTCATTTAAAACTACTTGCATTTATTCAGATTAGTCTCATGAGGAAAACCTCTCCTCAGCTCATGCAGATGATTTAGTCATTAATACATATTACCTGGCTGATTTCACAGCCATCTCCAGACTGTTTGTTAGTCCCTGAAAAAGCTTCTGTGAAGAAAAGAAAAAAAAAGGAACATTATCTTGAAGGTGATTAGAAAAACCCATTAAAATTGGCATTTTTCCATATGATTTATGTATATTTTTAAAAGATGAACACAATATTAAAAGAGAACAACTATAATCATGCTGTTTATACTAAGTATTAGTTATAATTTATTTGTGTCCTTCCTCCAGAGCTTTCTATTGGTTGAATTTTCTTTTTATCAGCATTATCAATGAGATCAATTCATATTTTTTCATTGAAATTTCATTAAAAACTCTTGAAACACAGATAATGTTCCTTTAATTTCTTGGTTAAAAATACTTTGCTACCAAGCAAAGAAACTTCAGCCATTAAGAGTTATGCCTTGAGAGTAGTAGAACCAGAGATGACCCAATAAAATTGAACTGTGGAAAAATCATCCTTCTGCTTAAACATGATCTATATTTCTTACATATGCTTAAACAGTCTGTATGATGTACTCATAATTTATGTCCTCATTGCAGCATGATGTAACCTTTACCACAGTAATAACAATATTCATAAGTATACTTCGCACTAAAAAAAGCTATTTATAATGACATTTGATTAAGACATTTTTTGTGAAGATATGTGAAGGATGAACAAACTTGATGTTAATGAAACGCTGCTTACTGTGAAGTTCAGCTATGAGAATGGAAAGGGAACACCTATTTGTTTCCCACCTGGCTTTAATAAACTGTAGTGTAGGAACCTGTAAATAGCATCTGCATATAAGGCTAAGACTTAGCCTTAGGGAGCATACCTCTTTCACCTGCTTCTGCTTTATTTATCAAATTTATACAGCTGCCCAGCTCACCCAAGGTGACTCTGGCCAGCACACTGCAATAAATATTATAAAAGAATATAGAAACAGCAAATTCAAATATAAAAAGCACAATAATAAATATCCTAACAACCCAAAATATCAAATGCTACATTAAAGGAGAATAAATAAATTACTGGTTCAATGGAAGCCCAAGGCATGGCCACATAACTGGTCATGAAGATTTTTTTGAATATCTAAAGGGGATTGATAACAGACAGGTTGTCAGTGAAGGTCACAAATAAGTTTATTCATTACAGGCTTGCCGCAATATTCTACAACCTTTTAAAAATCTTTTTCCAACATTCTTCCATCTTTTATATTTCTGTTAATCTGTTCCAACTAGAGCATGGCACAAAACAAAAATCTGGTGTTGTAGTCTTGTGTGGTATTATGTCACATTATTAGAGCATAAAGTACTCAGAATATTGTTTTAATCCAGTCAGAATGTCACTAAAACATAAACTGAGGCTACTTATTCGTGTATAGCAGGAGTGTCAAACTTGATTTCATTGAGGGCTACATCAGGGTTGCGTTTGACCTCGGGGCCAGAGTGGGCATGGCCAGCTTGATGTCACTTGTGTTGGGGACTCCTGTGGTGGCCCGAGTGCTCTGCCAGCTCTGTTTCCTGGGCTCCCAAGCTCCGTTTCCAGCTACGATGGCCTCTTGTAACCTCTTGCCACTAAAAATGGAGCTCGCAAGAGCCACATGCAGCCCTCCCAAGCTGCATTTTTGCTGGCAGAGGCACCATGGGCCAGTCCTTTGCTGTTTCCAAGGTGGCCCTGCAGGCCAGATCTAAGCATCAGGCCCATGGGCCTTGAGTTTGATATCCCTGCTGTACAGGGATGCTAGCTGGTCATTTTTTAAAACATACTGAAAGGTATTGATTTTTTTTCTTCAATATTCTATTGGTACATTTTATAGGTAAGAGTGACTCTTTAAATGAATCATAGGTCAGGGACAAATCAATATTTCAAAGTCATCCAAAGCTGAAAAGCATGGAGTGACAATAGATTTAACAGATCCATGGAAATTTCATAGGCAGGGTGATTCAGTAAAACACATTCAAAATTGCTTCCTGAAACCATGTTTGTAAATATGTCTATATGATTAACATTGTCCTACTTTCTGATTGACATAACTTTAAAATGCGAAATTCTATTACATTTATGTAATTTTCTAAAGGTCTGATTTAGCTACACAGCTCTGTAACATGGAAGCACCCATCACATTTTAAAGTCTTTGAAGTTAAAAATGCTTTTACTTTTAATAAAAAGAGCATTGATTTATCTCCTAAACCCAGAAGCATTCTAAGTCACAGTGGCTTTGAAATACCTTGTCTGCCACAAAGATCAACTGCTACTGTATTTTACAGATAATGTAATACATAATAGATAAGATGACCTATCTCTATAGCAAAGGAAGAATACTTCATTATCAGTTTCATTTTTCCCAGTGCTCAATTATCACTTTCTTTTTTATGGCAGATAAAAAAACATAACTAAAAAGCAGTCCAGATGTAACTCATTTGTGTTAACCTAGCTTCTATATTGTATCAGCAGATTTACATCTCCAATTTTTTTATTCAGGGTTGTCAGAATTCATAGATATTAAAGGGAGCCCACTGCTCTATAAAAGATTAATGGCTCGTGAAAAAACATTTTGAAGCATCTTGATATTGGAGCCCAGCAAAGCTATATTCCAAGTTTAGCTCAGAAGACAAAGACTATGAACTATTTTCATATAGGTAGTCCTCAACTTACATTTAGTGATTTTTCAATGTTACATCACTGAAAAAGTGACTTATGACTATAAGTCACATGATCAAAATTCAGACAATTAGCAACTGATTCGTGATGGTGACAGTGTCTCAGGCAAAGCAAAGTCAAACAGGAAACCAGATTCACTTAACAACCATGTTACTAACTTAGCAGTTGCAATGATTCACTTAATAACTGTGGCAAGAAAGTTCATAAAATGGGGCAAGTCTCACTCAGCTAGATAAATTTTTGGCTCAATTGTGGTCGTATGTCTATCAGTATTATTTGTTGATAAAGTATTATTTGGTTATAAAAATATGTAAAATGTAGTTTCTTCATACTGCTGAAGAAAATTGTTATATTCAGAACCCTATGGATTCTAATCTTCTTAAAAGATCCCATTAGATCTTTATGTCTATACTGTATATTTATTGACTAAATATTTATTTTATGTAAACTGCCAGAATTTTCCACATTGATTTTTTAGATGTATTCTTTCAAGAAAACCAAAATAATTTTTCATTAAACTGCAGCCTACTCTTGTTTTTGAAATCAAATAGTTATCCAGCTTAGTACATAACTCACTAACAATTTACTTTATGATTCAAACATTTAACACCATGTGTAATGCCATTCCAAGATGATGTGTATCTAAGGAATTGAAAGTGAAACTTAACAGTATTTTAACCGATTAATGATAAAGTTTAAAATAATTAAAAATTATTGAACTAAAAATCTGAACAAATTTTATTAAACCCAATGTAAATGTGGCATAAGTAAATCTTATAACAAGAAATCATTAGGTTCTACTGAGTTGAGTTCATCTTGTTTACACTATGGTCCACCTTGGCCTGCCTTTGATAATAACTCATAGTACTTCAAAGAAGATTCCAGTAATCTCTGTCAGGCTTTATCCAGTCATGGCAATAAATCCCTGCTCAAAACTCAACCCCATATTCATTGATTAGTTAACAGCCAGCAGTGCAAAATATGTTGCTTTATTGCAGACAAGAAGGAAGTAATATTACACACTGTAGAGCAGTGGATATGGCCTTCAAGGGAATATTCAGAAGACATAAGAGAATCAACATGGGCAAAAGCATTCCTTATGTCCTGAAAAAGAAACATTATTGGGAAGAGGCTTAGACTGGTCCCTTCCTGAAATAAAAAATTAGAGAAGCAAAATACAAGGAACTTTCCAGATTCTGTCACTATAACCTAATTCAGTATACTGAATTATAGCCTTAGAGTGGAATTGCTTTCTTGAGCTAGAATACCAAGATTGATATCCCATCTTTTTTCCTCCTGCCCTTTCAAGTCAACATCCCCTCAAGGAAACAGAGTATGGATGTCAAATTTGATCGCATCACATGACATATTGTGATGTATTGTGGCGGTTTTGCCTTTGCGGACCCAGGGCAGATGTGGCCTGTGCATGACGTATCTGGCCTGCATGACACCAGTTTAATAGGCCCGAGTTAGAGCAACTGGTTGGTTGACTCTTAACATAGCCCATTTCCCCCAAATTCATAATAAAGGCATCTTCTTTCTATTGTTCTTTTGCAATCATCCTATTAGCCCTTTCTCTTTCCTATTAAATAGTGCTTATTTATGAAAGACATTTAGAAAAGGAATTCTGAAGGTAATATGGATACATGTTGGGTATGAACATAGTATATATATTGCAGAAGCAAATTTTTTTGAGGTAGAGAGTCCCCAAACAATTTATGGGATAAAAGGTATGGCTAGAAATTTAAACTGTTTTTGGAAAGAGGTTAGCAGGTAGAATTCATGGATATAGTAACATCCTCACAGCAAGTCCCAGGAAAGAATGTGTAATTCTTAAAGTTATAAAACATATCTGTTTTGAAATTGTGTAAAAGCAATGAGAGCACGTGGTGAACATTTTGTACCTTGAAGAAATCTCTACCAGACTTTTCTGACAAATGATAGCCTTGTGCTCCTGAAAAGTAAGAATAGTTTGAATAACATTAGGTTACCTTTGGGAATATGTGCTTCTGTTTGTGTGTACACTCATTAATTGACTATTAATTTCCTAAGGATAATTTCAACTCAATGAAAGTTCAATTAAGTTCACCAAAGTCTATTAGAAATAGTTCATTTGGTATTAAAATAAACTACAAATGGTCTGTTGTCTAAGATATTTTTAAATTACCAAACTAGCAAATGAATTTTCACCAGAAAATCCATATCCTAAATAATACATTTACATAAAAATCATGTAGACGGCATTAATAAGAACTTTAGAAAAGATGTCATGGATCAAAACAAATTTGATTAGTTCCCCATCTATCCCCTTGTCCAAATCATTTGATGAAAATATTGAAGAGTACTGGACCTAAGGCGGAACCTTGTGGTACCCCACTGCTTACTTCCCTCCATGTAGATGTAGTACCATTAAGGACCCATATCATTGAATATGGTTTGTCAGCCAGTTACAAATCTATCTGATGGTGATGCTGTTTATCCCATATCTTTCTAGTTTACCAAGAAGTAGGTTGAGGGCTACTTTGTTGAATGACTTGCTGAAGTCTAAGTATATTATGTCCACAGCATTGTACTGCTTTACTAATTGAGTCACTCTGTCAAAGAATGAAATAAGATTAGTTTGGCATGATCTGTTTTTAACAGACTTCTACTGGCTACCAGTTAGAACTTGGCAAATATTCCATGGATGAAAATCCTAAAGGGGAAAACCACTTAAGAATCTTGGGAAACTCTAAAAAGTATAATCATAGAAGCCCCGACCAGCACAATACCACTGAGAAAGAAAAACAAGAAATCCAAGAAGAAACCAGCATGGCTGCACAAAGATCTCTCTGGCAAATTGAAAGAAAAAAAGAACAAGTACAAAAAATGGAAAGAAGAACACACAACTAAGACAGAATATCAGCAGATAGCCAGAGTTTGCAAAGACGAAGTCAGGATAGCAAAGGCTCTGAATGAACAAAGACTTGTAACGAAAGTCAAAGATAATTTAAAAAGTGTCTTCCAACATATAAATAACAAGAAAAAAAAATCAAGGAAACAGTCGGTCCACTAAAGAGAGAAGATGGCAAGGAAGTAACAGGCAACAGAGAGAAAGCATAACTGCTTAACTCATTCTTTGCATCCGTCTTCACGCAAAAAGAAACTATAGCTCAACCCACCCAAAACATAACTGTAAAAGACAGACCAGGAATAAAAGTTAAAATAGCAAAAAAATAGTAAGAGAACACCTGTCTGATCTTGATGAACACAAATCACCGAAGCCTGATGGATAACATCCCAGAGTTTTAAAGGAGCTGGCAGAGGTCAGCTCAGAACCACTGCACCATATCTTACAAAAATCCTGGAGCACCAGGGAACTACCAGAGGACTGGAAAAGAGCAGATGTGATTCCCATCTTCAAAAAAGAAAAAAAAACAGACCCAGGAAACTATAGACCAATCAGCCTAACATCAATACCTGGGAAGATACTGGAAAAAATAAAAAACAGATCTGCCAACATCTAGAAACAACTAAAGTAATAACTAGCAGTCAGCACGGGTTTGTTAAGAACAGATCATGCCTAACCAATCTTATTTCATTTTTCAACATAGTGACTAAACTAGTAGACCAGCAAAATACTGTGGACATAATATACACTGCTCAAAAAAATAAAGGGAACACAAAAATAAGACATCCTAGATGTGAAAGAATGAAATATTCTTATTAAATACTTTGTTCATTACATAGTTGAATGTGCTGACAACAAAATCACACAAAAAATATCAATGGAAATCAAATTTAGCAACCCATGGAGGTCTGGATTTGGAGTTACACTCAAAATTAAAGTGGAAAAAAACACTACAGGCTGATCCAACTTTGTTGTAATGTCCTTAAAACAAGTCAAAATGAGGCTCAGTAGTGTGTGGCCTCCACGTGCCTGTATGACCTCCCTACAACGCCTGGGCATGCTCCTAATGAGGTGGCGGATGGTCTCCTGAGGGATCTCCTCCCACACCTGGACTAAAGCATCCCCCAACTCCTGGACAGTCTGTGGTGCAATGTGGCGTTGGTGGATGGAGCGAGACATGATGTCCCAGATGTGCTCAATTGGATTCAGGTCTGGGGAACGGGCAGGCCAGTCCATAGCATCAATGCCTTCGTCTTGCAGGAACTGCTGACACACTCCAGCCACATGAGGTCTAGCATTGTCGTGTATTAAAAGGAACCCAGGGCCAACCGCACCAGCATATGGTCTCACAAGGGTCTGAGGATCTCATCTCGGTACCTAATTGCAGTCAGGCTACCTCTGGCGAGCACATGGAGGGCTGTGCGGCCCCCTAAAGAAATGCCACCCCACACCATTACTGACCCACTGCCAAACTGGTCATGCTGGAGGATGTTGCAGGCAGCAGAACGTTCTCCACGGCGTCTCCAGACCCTGTCACGTCTGTCACATGTGCTCAGTGTGAACCTGCTTTCATCTGTGAAGAGCACAGGGCGCCCGTGGCGAATTTGCCAATCTTGGTGTTCTCTGGCAAATGCCAAACGTCTTGCACGGTGTTGGGCTGTAAGCACAACCCCCACTGTGGATGTCAAGCCCTCATACCACCCTCATGGAGTCTGTTTCTGACCGTTTGAGCAGCCGCATGCACATTTGTGGCCCGCTGGACGTCATTTTGCAGGGGTCTGGCAGTGCTCCTCCTGTCCCTCCTTGCACAAAGGCGGAAATAGTGGTCCTGATGCTGGGTTGTTGTCCTCCTATGGCCTCCTCCATGTCTCCTGATGTACTGGCCTGTCTCCTGGTAGCGCCTCCATGCTCTGGACACTACGCTGACAGACACAGAAAACCTTCTTGCCACAGCTCGCATTGATGTGCCATCCTGGATGAGCTACACTACCTGAGCCACTTGTGTGGGTTGTAGACTCTGTCTCATGCTACCACTATAGTGAAAGCACTGCCAGCATTCAAAAGTGACCAAACCATCAGCCAGAAAGCATAGGAACTGAGAAGTGGTCTGTGGTCACCACCTGCAAAACCACTCCTTTATTGGGGATGTCTTGCTAACTGTCTATGCTTTCCACCTGTTGTCTATTCCATTTGCAAAAGAGCATGTAAAATTGATTGTCAATCAGTGTTGCTACCTAAGTGGACAGTTTGATTTCACAGAAGTGTGATTGACTTGGAGTTACATTGTGTTGTTTAAGTGTTCCCTTTATTTTTTTGAGCAGTGTATTTAGATTTCAGCAAGGCATTCAACAAAGTAGACCACAACCTGCTTCTTAGTAAGCTAGAAAAAAGCAGAATAGATAGCACCACCACTAGATGGACTCACAACTGGCTGACAAACCGTACTCAATGAGTAGTCCTTAATGGCTCAAAGTCTACATGGAGGGAAGTAAGCAGTGGGGTGCCACAAGGTTCCATCTCAGGCCCTGTACTCTTCAATATCTTCATTAACGACTTAGATGAGGGAACTTACCAAATTTGCAGATGATACTAAGCTGGCAGGAATAGCTAACACCCAAGAAGATAAGCTCAAGATCCAAATGGATCTTGACAGATTAGAACACTGAGCCGTATCTAACAAAATGAAATTCAATGTAGAGAAAAGTAAAGTCCTACACTTAGGCAAGAAAAACCAAAAGTACACATACAGACTGGGTGAAACCAGGCTCAATAGCAGTAACTGTGAGAGGGATCTTGGAGTCTTAGTGGACAACCAGTTAAATATGAGCCAGCAGTGTGCAGCAGCAGCCAAAAAAGCTAATGCAATCCTAAATTGTATTAACGGAGAGATACAACCAAGATCAAGGGAAGTACTAATTCTACTCTATAAAGCCTTAGTAAGACCACACCTAGAGTACTGCATCCAATTTTGTTCACCATATTATAAAAAAGATGTTGAGACTCTAGAAAAAGTACAGAGAAGAGCAACCAGGATGATTAGGGGACTGGAGACTAAAACATACGAAGAACGGTTACAGGAACTGGGTTTGGCTAGTCTAGTAAAGAGAAGGACCAGGGGAGACATGATTGCAGTCTTCCAATATTTGAGGGGCTGCCACAGAGGAAGGGATCAAGCTATTTTCTAAAGCACCTGTAGGCCAGACAAGGAATAATGGATGGAAACTGAACTAGGAGAGATTTAACCTGGAAATAAGGAGAAACTTTCTGACAGTGAGAACAATCAACCAATGGAACAGCTTGCCCTCAGAAGTTGTGGGAGCGCCATCACTTGAGACTTTCAAGAAGAGATTGGACTGTCATTTGTCAGAAATGGTGTATGGTCTCTCACTTGGGTGGAGGGGTTGGACTAGATGACCTACAAGTTCCCTTCCAACTCTGATTATCTGTTATCTGTTATTTATTTGTTTCTAGATGTTTACCTATCTGTTTTTGATTATTTTTTCAAGTATCTTCTCAGGTATTGATGTCAGGCTGATTAGTCTGTAGTTTCCTGGATCTGATTCCCCCCCCCCCCCTTTTTTGAAGATGGGAACCACATCTGCTCTTTTCCAACGCTCAGTTTCCAAATGGTCCATGATTTTTTAAAAATATGGTACAATGGTTCTGAGGTAACATCTGCCAGCTCCTTCAGAATTCTGCGATGTAATCCATCAGGTCCTGGTGATTTATATATCAAGATCAGACAGGGGTTCTCTTATCATTCTCTTGCTTATTTTAATTTTTATTTCTAGTCTGTCTTTTACAATTATGTTTTTGATAGGTTGGACTATAGTTTCTTTTTGCATGAAGACTGATGCAAAGAATGAGTTAAGCAGCTCTCTACTGTCTGTTACCTTCCTGCTATCTTTTCTCTTTAGTGGACCAACTGTTTCCTTGACTTTTTTCTTGTCATTAATAAGTTGAAAGAAGCTTTTTTTATTATCTTTGACTTTTGTTGCAAGTCTTTGTTCATTCTGAGCCTTTGCTTTCCTGACTTCATTTGCAGATTTGGGCTATTGGCTGATAGTCTGCTTTAGTTATGTGTCCCTCTTTCCATTTTTTGTACTTATCCTTTTTTTCTTTAATAAAAGAAAAAAGGTCCTTGGAAGTTTTTTAATTCAACCCTTGTTGAAGAATGTGACCCTTTATCATTCTGGACAAATGGCTACCCAATCTCTTCTTAAAAATCTCCAGTGAGGGAGCACCCACAACTTCTAGAGGCCAGCCATTCCACTAATTAAGTTTTCTCATTGTCGGGAAATTTCTCCTTAGTTATAGGTCAGATCTCTCTTTTATAAGTTTCCACCCATTACTTCTTCTCCTGCCCTCAAGTGTTTTGTAGAATAGATCTTAATTAATTTTGGTAGAAGATCTTTGTGATCCGAGCTACAATCAGCAGAGGTCTTACTGATTTAATCAATCTCCATCTTTTTTGCAAAATATATAGTCAATTTGATTTTGGTATTATCCATTCAGTGTTCAACTATAAAGTAATCTTTTAAGTTTTGGAAAGAAGACATTTACCATAAACTCAGAGCGATCTCAGCAGACCACTACTAGTCTGTCTCTAGATTCTTTTTATACGTCATTTCCCCCCATTATTCCACATGCTGTTTCACTTCAAACTTGTATTTAACATGGCATTTGTTCTTGATGTGTCAATAAAATGCTGCAAGTCATCATAGAAGTGTTCAAATTTCATTTCTTGTGCATCTGTAGTTTAGAGCATTGAATGGATTGTCATGTTATTTGGCTTGACTTGGACTTGAATTGAGTTCATTCTATCATTTTGGGGGTTCATCCAATCAATGACTTTGACACTCTTTTGTTAATAATAATAGTTACTCAACTTTTTCTATTATTTGCTTGTCTGCAGTAGATCCAATATTCCTCTCATGTGAAGCAACTTATTTCAGTCCGTCTCAGTTTGCTGGTTCTCAGAAAGTCAATGTTCAGTCTTACATTTCTATTCTAACAAATGTCTATCATAGTTCATAGTTCTATCATATCATATTTGCACATATCTTTTGCCTCTCACACATCAGAAGCTGAAGTCTCACACATCAGGAGCTGAATATCATAAATATCAACGCTACTTATACTTTTGGGCGATTGAATTGATCGCTCTATGAATTGGAAGTCATGGTGTAGAAAGAAAATGCATATAGATTATATCATGTTAAAAAGAATGGACTATTGATTTATGCAACATGATTGTTAAACGTGATCCTTAAAGCCAATCACATTCTATGTGCATCATAAATTTGCTGTAATAATCTAGAACTCATCCAAAATTAAGCAACACTAAGTAAGCTATTCTCCATTATAATAGAACAATTTTAAGGTTCTTAACTGATAGTCTCAATTTTTCCAGTGACTTGTGCATTATATAGGGTTGCCAAACCAATATAGGAAGAAGTTATATAAATGGTATTTTATATTAATGCTTTGCAGCCTCCAGAAAATTCTTACAAATCAACTTCCATAAAAATGTCAATTGTTCCTTAAATGTTTAAACTGTTTTAAAATATATGCTTTATTCTATTTGCTGAAGTATTACTTGCATTTATCCATTTACAGACATACTATTTTGGAAGATGGAACTCTAAAAATTGCCAATGTTACCAAAGCAGATGCTGGGAGTTATACATGTATAGCAACAAATCATTTTGGCATAGCCAGCAGCACTGGGAACCTGATAGTAAAAGGTAAGATGTTACCTTCACCAGATAGTTCCTTAGGCTGAGTTCCAGTAAGATATCTGTCAATTTGTACTTCTTGGAAAGTTTGTAAAAATGATTAAATTTGCATGTAGATTTCTGAAAAGCTACTTTTCTGAAATATATATGAAAACAGAGAGAAAGATAAAGAGAGAGAGAGAGTATATATATACAGATATGAATTAAGTACTTCAAAAATATAATTGCCATATTTGTTATTTTATTTTTTAGAGGAAAATCCTTACACTCACAATTATTTTTCTTCATGCTAATTATTCTTCCTCAGGTTTCATACCAGGTGAGAAATTCCTTTCTCATCTACACAAAAATAGTGTTAATAAAAAAAAGACTCACTGAAAATAATAAAGTGAATGCCATATTCACACATATACTTCAAGGTTTGTAAAACTCTTAAACTAGATGCATTGTTTTTGTTTCAAAAACATTTGCTTTTGCATCTCTTTTGTTCAGAAAATGTGCCTTATTATGATAATAGTGCAGGTGTTTGTGTCAGAAAACCACAGACCACTCGGCAGAGTAAGCAGAAAAGTGAACAAAACAGCACTGCGAAGGAAATAATACAAAATTCTTACTAAAGATGATCCTCTGTAACAGATTGGGAGCAAGACTAAAAAAAGATTGGCTGCAATTAAATACACCACACTATTCCAGAATGTAAAGCCACCCAAATGTTAATAGCTTTGGATTCCTTTTATCAATACAATTTTATATTAGTTTTATTTCTTTATCTTCTGAAGAATGTGTGGTGTTGCCTATGCAATATTTGAAACCTCCTTTGAGTGTTCTCTCTTCATCAAGCTAATTTTTTGTTCCATGTGTTTGTTCTTTTTTTAAACTAGCATATACATTTTTCAATTGGTTTTGCATTTTATTGCCCGTTTTAATCCCACAAGCAAATAATGGTTTTTCTGCAGAACCCCAATAGTCTCCCATTCAGCAGTTATCTTACAGGGCAAGCTCTGCTTAGTTTCAACAACCCAACTCTCATCATGTGTCTGTAATCTCTAGGCACATATATGCTTGGGTAGCATTTTATAGACAAACATATAAAACTTCCTTTATGAGAGAAGCTAACCAAGAACTGCATGTGGTTTAATCAGTTTCACCAATTCATTGATTTTTATGGAACTAGAGAGAACAGCTGCAATAAGGAAAACCAAGTGAACATATTTTGTTTTACTTCCTCTTCCTGCTGTGAGGTTTCCCCATTCCTTCCGTGCTCCATTACATTGATGCATTTATCAAGCTATTGATGCTATAACAGAAATGCTGCTATTGTGTTCACAAAGAGAATGTTGCTTGTGTATGCTCCCAAATAATTTCCTGTAAGCAATAAAGCCTGCAAGTTTGTACACAGTTAAACTGATTTAGGATGATGGTGTTCAAGGAGGCAAAAGTGTGGTCCTTTTTTAATAACTATTAAATAAGCACTAAAAATGGGTTATTAGGGCTTTATAATAGTGATAGAAGTAGTGAGTCTTTAATCAAGCAAAAAATCATAGTTTCAATTTGTGATCTATTATATTCTGCTGAACAACATTGCTGGTTGTTTGATTATTTTAGCCCTTAACTTTATTAATTTAAGAGAATCCACCCCACAAAAATAAGTGCTTCAACTGATGTAAGTTTTTTAAAGAAAATCCTTCAAAAATACATAAATGTAATCTATCTTGTTGAGATAAAATTAGTACATATTATATTTTCCTTGCAATAATAGTCCTATTTTTTCTCCAAGATATAACCAATGCATAATTGTAACACTATAGCCAATATTCTTCTTTTAACGTACCTCAAGGCTCCATAATTTATATATAAAAACGCTCTTTTACCAAATTAAATGGAATAGTAAAATGTCAGTTGTAGCATTTCTAATTGAGCAGATGTGCTGATACTGACAAATGTTTTAAATTAAATTATACACTTTTGATGAGTAGTCTTGCATCTGATATAGTAAGTCTTTATAAATCTGATAAACACTTTCATCTCCCTCTTCTTGAGGAAGGGAGCAGGAGTGGAAAAAAACATGTATTGGAAAACAGATTAAAATGTATTGATGTACTGCTTTGTAATTAATCATAGTTTTATAACCCAGTCAGTTTAATTCTGCCAGACTGAAGTGAAAGGGGCCCCATTTTGTTTTCTTGGCTATATATCTATTTTTCAGTGTATATTGCACTATTAAAGGCATACTAACTTTGGTCAAACCTGAAAACTCTACATGTACAGTCATGATGCATTAGAAAATATATATATAATAAATCACAATTGTATAACTGTAAAATTTGGGAAATGAATTTATTTTTGAAATAATGACAATGCTTTTAAATAATAGCAGGAATAATATCAGCAACAACAATCAGCACTTTTCACTGATACAGCAGCTCACTTGTGATACATTTAATTTGTTTAATTTTCAGTTTTTCTTGTCTTATCTTTGCATTTTTCCTCTAGTATTCATAGATGTGCATTATAGAAATAAGCACTATGTATATTGACTCTTGCTCACATATATAGCATGAATTATTGGCAGACAGGGAGTTTTTATACTTAGAATCATTAAATGGACATTTCAGTGTCTGCTGACTTATATAGAATGACTTTTTCCTACAAAGTATAGGTGCTTAACTGATGTTTTGTTAACATAGCTTAAGAATTCCTTCACTTTGTCATAAGTTGAAAGTGATTGATTCTGACTCAATTCTATTATTGGTTGCTTACGTGCCATCAGATTGGTGTCAACTCTTAGATACGACATAGGTAGATTTTCACAATAACTTCCAAGTTTTCCAATGGTGCACAATCAATTCTGTAATTGAACTGATCCACTTTTGCCAGCATTAGAGAGAGCCAAAACTTTGCATAATGTGTCCAAACTCAAGGCCTGCAGGCTGAATCTGGCCCACAGGGTACTTAAATACAGCCCGTGGAACTGGCCTGGAAATATCAAAAGACTGTCCCATGATACTGTCACCAGCTACTGGTGGCTAAAATGAGCGGCCCCTGTGCATCTCATTTTCACTGTCCATGGCCTCTTGAAGCACTCTGCTGGCCAAAAACAGCCCAAAAATGGGCTGAAAAGGGGGCCGAAAATAGACCTGAAAATGGGCAAAAAATGGCCCCAAATGGGCAGGAAAACAGCCTATAAATGGGCCGAAAACATGCTGGAAAATGGCCTGGAAAACAGCCCCCAAAACAGGCCTAAAAGGCCTGAAAATGGGCTGAAAAACGGGCCAGAAATGGGTTGAAAAACAGCCTTGAAAACGGCCAGCAGAGTGCTACAGGAGTCCATGGAGAGTGAAAACTAGGTGCAAGGGGCCATGTGCAGACCCTCTGCACCCTGTTTTGGCCAGCAGGGTGCTGCAGGAGGCAATCACCCCTCCCTACCTCCCCACTGGCCTGCAGAGGAGAACTACATTGCTAATGTGGCCCTCAAAGAAACCTAGTTTGACACCCCTGTTCTAGTCTATTGAGGGTATTCTCAGACATTTTCTTTAACAACAACTTTCAAAAGCATCAATATTCTATCCAACTTCTTGAAGGTCAAACTTTGACTTCCATAATGTCATGTGCACATTGGTTACATTATTCTGATCTTTGTAGGTATAAATGCATCATGGCATCTGTATATATCTTTTCTATGGACATATTGAGATGTGCTAGTCTGTGGTGTATTTCTTGACTGCTTGTTTCTGTAGTGTTGATGGTAGATCCTAAAAGACAAAATCTTTAGCATCTTCATTGCCGGATCTATTACTGGTTGTTCTACTTGTTATCATTAGTTTAGTCTTTATTTTTAATTTATATCCACTTTTTCATTGTGATCCTTGACTTTTATTACTTGAGCTTGCAGGTCTTTTGCACTTTCAGCTATCAAAGCACCATTACCATTGATGGGAGCAATATGCTGCATGGAGCAGAGAATACACCAGAAGGCAAAAAGCCTGGACATTGACTCTAATCCAAATTATTTACATCTATCCCATAATATGGCCTATACAATGAAAAAAACTCTTCGGAAGTCTAAACAAACCATAAAAGTACTTTCATTTTATGCTGATATTAGTGAGTATCTATGTCCAGAACAAACATAAGCATATCCACAGATATTCATCACACTATTCTTTCTAAAGCAATATTACACACGGTACAGAATGGGAATAAGAAATAATAAGCTAAAGAAATCAAAGATAGAAAAATAAAAGGGAAATATGGCTACATCTAGGTTATAAAAAACATTCATTCATTATACCTTTCCATAACTCTGCTGTCCATTATGGGTTTTTACCCTTTGTACAAGAGAAATTAAGCACGTTAGTGAAAAGTTTAAAATCCTTCATACTAGAATTTTGCCGCTAATGCTTTACAAATAAATATGTATTTTTATTTATTTATTTTTCTTCAGGGCTAGTACAGGGTCTGATTCATGGAATTTGCAAGTTAAAATGTTTTAGTGAAAGAAATATTCTAGGATTGAAAAGGAAGTTAAATTCTCTTTCTGCATCTTTATCCTTCTGAGTCTTATAGCAACAATAACAAGAGTGCCATAATGCTAGTGTTTATTTAGCAAAATAAGCAATGCAGCTACTTCGTTTCCTTTCTTCTTCATATGAGTGATATCTTAAAAATTCCATGTGTTATTCTGTTCCAGATAATAGTCACTTCAAAAATAGCTTTGAAGCAAGTACTGAAATTCCCTGGGATATTTTCTACAGTCTTAACGGAACTTATTTTAATACAATTGTCTGAGTCAAAAAATGTATTTTCCATTTGTATTTATTACAAAGTAAAATAGACAAAACTGTATCAATAGACCCCAATAGTAGTTTTTCATGACATTTATTTTTCTTCAACGCAATAAAATGCACTAGATTTCTATATCAAGACTACTAAATAAATGTTTAAAAAAATGTCTGAATGACACAAAAGTAAGCTAAACAAACAGCTGAAGTAGCTTCATCATGAATTCTATTTTTATATTCTTCCTATTGTCATATGTACTTAATAGTTTTTGCCATACTTGACAAATAATTACAAATCCATAACCTGAAATAACACCCACGTTCTCTTCCATACTGTAGAACAGGGCTGTCATAACTCGCGCCATCATGTCATATATTGCAACTTTTTTTCCCTTCACTAAACTGAGGGTGGGCGTGGCCAGCATGTGATGCGTCCTGCCTGCCAGCCACCAGTTTGACACCCTGATGTAGAATATTCTTACAATATTCAAACATATTTATTCATTCCTGTGGTAACTTAAGTAAACATAGGTGAAACCAGACTTGCAGCTTCTTGAATATTGCCAACAATTTACTGTTAACTTTCTGGAAGTCTGTTTATTTAAAAAGCAAAGAATTTCTGACTCTGACAGAATTTTATGGTCCTTCTTAGTTCTGTGACTAATCCTCTAAAGAACTCCACATCAGCTCTTCAATAGTGTAGCTCCCTTGTGGGATTGTTGCATTCAAAAGCATGCTTCAAATATGTGTTATCTTCACAAGGTTCCAAATCTATAAGGATACTTAAAGCTCACTTTTCTTTGCACCAGCTGCATGTAATATTAGCCCTCACCTTAGCTAAATGCATTATAATGTCATGTAAGGGGGGGAATTATTACCATATTCGTACTTCCTGTAAATCCAAGAGAGCTATTTCTGCTGAGTAGTATATCTTACAAGTCCTTCTGAGGAAGCTGTAAGAACTTTCCAAGCTTTGCATCTACTGAGTTTCATGTGGAGAAACTTTAGTAGCAGTAGTTGTAAAATGTCCTCAAGATTGTCCTTCTATGGCATGATTGGGCAATTTTACACATATTTATACTGTGTTTAAATGACAGTATTTATCATTTTGCGAGATAAAGTGCACATTGGACTATCTGGAGATAATTAGTATCCTTCCAGAAATCATAATCACCTGTTTTTAAACCTGTAGCATGTAAAGAAGATTTTCTAGACTGATCATTAATTGCTGTATCATTCGACAGCAGGAACACTTTTGCTTTGAAGCTAGTGTTAGCGGCACTCAGCAATCTGTTAAACACATAATTTGTTTTTTGCTATTATTCCATTTACCTGCCTTTTTCCAACAGATTGTTTTCTTTTTTGCAAATCTTTAACTGCTGATCCTTTTTTCTTCTAAGGATGCTCTTATCCATTATTGTTTCTAATTAGCCTGTTTATTTTCCTGAGCTTTCCTGTATCTCTATCTCTGCACACTTCCTCTTGCTTGCATCTCTCTCAGACCTCCTAAGCAGCTTGCAAACATAAATGAAACACAGCCACCTGTTTTTTTTTTCCCTTCAAGGCAGGCTTATCCGCTTTACTGTATTTTGCAAATAATTGTTTTGTGTATTGCAATCTTTCCCACTGAGAGACTGGCAAAACTTGTACCTCCTTCCTTTGGACAGAATGAACCACCCATGCTATTTATTGCTCATGTAGCCTTTGCTATAACACTATAACCCATCCTGAGTGTGAGAGCTGCTTTCCTGCAGAGATGTTCCAAGCAGAATCTTTTCCAACACCTCTAAAAACAACAGTGTTCAACAAGCTCTACTGCTTAACAAATCTGTTCTGTAATGTAGCAGTCTGCCTACACTTAGAAGCTTTGTAGTCTCTCTGTGCATGGAGCTGGCAAATAGTCAAGAAAACTTAACCATGAGAACAATGTGCAGAACTCATTTCCATTCATCAGTAGGGAAATAGGCAAAGAGAGTGACATGCTTCTGCTTTGGCCATAGCAGCTGGGCACAAAAGGCAAAATGTTGGTGCAGGGAACTGAGAGAGAAGGCAGCTGGGCACATGAATACTTGGTATGCTGGGGTGGGGTGGCTGAGATTTCCCAGGACATGGCACCAGGCCTAGAGCCGTGCAATTGTGGAGCAGCTTGCTATCCTGCAAGGCAGGGTGCAGGAGAGTCAAAAGGGCATAGATGAAGGGAGATAGATGGAGGTAGTGACTTGAAGCACCCTGCGGACATAAGTGTGGCCAGACTGCCAATACCCAAATTTTAACTGCAAGACCATGGGGCCACTGCACTGCATATAACTTGGAGCATGTAAGTCTATTTTTTTCAGTACCATCAAAACTTCAAATCCCAACCTTAACTTCAAAAATGGACACTGAACGAATGGCCATAAATCAAGGGCTATCTGTACTCATTATCAGTGATATTGTTACTGAAGGATTCCATTATTATTCTAAGTTTGTAAATAAACTCTTAGTTATAGGTACCAAACCAGGAGCCTTACCCCAAGAATCTTTTATAATGTAGCTTTATAAAAGGAGCCTTCCAGATTGTTGAGGGCAATAGTATGTACATCCCAGGGTTTCAGATATTTAGATCAGACAGAACTGAAGAGACATCAGGTAAAACAAAGGGTGGAGGATTATGTTTATATATCAACAACAGCTGGTCTCAGGATATAACTATAATATATAAATTCTGTGATGAGAATTTAGAGTCTTACATATCAACTGCAAGTCATTTTATTCTCCACATGAGTTCTCCTCATTTCTCCTAATAGCTGTGTATGTTCCTCCACAAGCTTGTGTAAAAAAGGCATTATGAACTCTAACTGATCAAATTATGGAGATTGAAGCCAAACACCCAGATTCCCTTCCCATCATTTTAGGAGATTTCAATCAAGCAAATTTAAGGAAAGAGCTCCCAAAATATTTCCAGCATGTAATTGTGCCACCAGAGGCAAAAAATACTTTATACCACTGCTATACAACTGTAAAAGATGCTTATAGGTCTTTACCACGAGCAGCTGTGGGACACTCTGATCACTGCATGATTCATGCCTACAGACAAAGAATTAAAACCATGAAACCAACAATTAAATCAGTGAGGACTTGGTCTGATGAGGCAAAACTAAAGCTCCAGGCTTGCCTTGATTACACTGATTAGAATGTTTTTGAAGATGCCTCTGCAGACCTAGATGAGCTGGATACTGTAACATCATATGTCAGCTTCTGCGAAGACTTATGTGTACCAACAAGGAACCTGCAAATATATAGTAACAATAAACCTTGGTTCACAGTTAAACTTAAGCAGCTACATCATTCCAAAGAGGAAGCCTACAGAAAAGGTGACAGAATGCTATACAATCAGGCCAGAAACATATTAACAAGAGAGATAAGAGCAGCAAAAAGAAACTATTCCGAAAAGTTAAGGAATCAGTTCTCAACAAATGAACCAGCAAACATGTGGAAAACTCTTAATAACATCACTGGCTACAGCAAACCTCCTTCCCAGGCAAAAGGAAATCAACAACTAGCAGATGACCTGAATGTGTTTTACTGCAGGTTTGAAAGGAAACTACAGCCACCTATCTCCACAACCCCCATCTCAAACACACCAACAACAACCAAGCCTCCTACAACTGGCCCCAATCCATTGGGCTCACAACCTCTGGTGATCACAAGAAAAGAAGTGCAAGATCTATTTCACAGACAAAAGCCAGGAAAAGCACCAGGATCAGACAAGATAATTCCTTCTTGCTTAAAAGTCTGTGCTGACCAATTGGCCCCCATCTTCACCCGAATCTTCAATAAATCGCTAGAGATGTGCTATGTTCCTTTTTGCTTCAAATGCTCTACTATCATCCCAGTGCCAAAGAAGCCCTCCATCAAGGAACTGAATGATTACAGACCAGTTGCTCTAACATCTGTAGTTATGAAAATCTTTGAAAGACTAGTGCTGTCCCACCTGAAAACCAACATGGATCCACTGTTAGATCCCATGCAGTTTACATACTGAGCAAATGCCATCACTCTGCTAAATAAATAATTACCTCAACATTGTCCAACCATTTACAAAGTCTGCACTACTATTACTATTAATCTTCTCATCGCTCCTTATTACCCATCCCCTTCCACTTGTGGTTATATGACTGTAACTTTGTCGCTTGTATACTTACGATGTATATTGACTGTTCCCTAGTATGATTTGACCGCTTATTGTACCCTATGACTATTAAGTGTTGTACCTTATGATTCTTGACTCTTGACGAATGTATCTTTTCTTTTATGTATACTGAGAGCATTTGCACCAAGACAAATTCCTTGTTTGTCCAATAAACTTGCCCAATAAAGAATTTTATTCTGTTCTGTTCTGTTCTATTCTATTCTGTTCTGTTCTGTTCTAGTCAAATAATACTTATGTTGTAAACTTCCCAGAGAGTGCTGTAAAGCACTGTAGAATGATATGTAAGCCTAAATGCTATTGCTATTCGTTTAAGAAGCAAGCAGTAAAGAAGAATAGTAAAAGTAACTGAATGTAACACAATTCAGTTTGGATGCAGTTTTGTTCCTGTTTTACTTGAAACATACTTCTTTCACATTTCCAGCATATAGGCATTTAATGTTTCAGGTATTTGTCATATATAACCTAAAGCCTGTGTATTATTATGTCTAGAACAATTATGCTCATACATTCAACATGCAAATGAAATTGCATTTGTGACAGAAAATGCAGTTCCCTCTTCTATAATATTCTGTTGAATTTATTTGTAGTTGAGCAATTATCATAAAGCTGTAATTCAACAATGAAAGTGATTGATTTATAAACAAATAAAATAAAATACCCTGTTTCTCCAACAATACGGCCTCCACCAATAGGAAGGCCCAGCATGATTTCTAGGCATGAGGTGAAATTAAACCCTACCCCCAAAATTTAGGCCTATTTAATCCATGCGTTTCCCCACCATTTCTCACATCGTTCATTAAAATTACACGAGGTGAAGAGAAACGGGGGGAACGGGGGGAGAAAATTTGCCTTTAGGGAGCACCCTGCACATAGAATACCCCAATCTACTACCTATAGAACATCGGTCAATAGAAGCTCCACGAAGGCAGAGTCACCAGCCACTTCTATCGGCCGGTAGAAGCGGCCTCGGGGCAAACGCCCACATGCACTCCCCTCACCACAGAGCTGTTTCTATTGGCCGATGGAAGCTCCCCGAAGGCAGAGACACCAGCTGCTTCTATTGGCCAGTAGAAGCAGCCTCAGGGCGAGTGCCCCACGCACACTTCCTTTGCCACGAACCCGCTTCTACCAGCCGATAGAAGCAGCTGGTGACTCTGCCTTTGGGGAGCTTCCATTGGCCGATAGAAACGGCTTCGTAGCGAGGGGAGTGAATGTGGGCACACGCCCCAAGGCTGTTTCTACCGGCCGATAGATTTCCTCCTCCATGTGCACCCCCACCTAGAGCGGCCCATGCGCACTCAACTCTCCACAAGGCCACTTCTACCAGCTGATAGAAGCGGCTGGTGACTCTGCCTTTGGGGAGCTTCCATCAGCCGATAGAAGTGGCGTCATGGAGAGGTGACTGCGCATGGAGCACTCTAGGTTGGAGTGTGTGTGTGGGAGGAAATTAAGACACCCCTGAAAAGACGTCCTAGCTGTTTTTTCGGGGCTCAAAAAAAAATAAGACCCGGCCTTATTTTATGAGAAACACGGTAATATAAATGAAAAAAGATAAAATTTATAAATTCCTGGATTTTCATGATATATAATTACACCCAAATAGGTGTTAAAATGTAACCATTTAATTATTTGAGTAGATTAGAGGAATTGTGTGTTTCACTGTAAAAAGCCAACTAGAAAGCATATTTTTGTTTTGATGGCTAAAAAGATACTATAGCATTTTAAAGACAGCTCTGTATCCTTTCACACTGCATGCTGAGAATGCATAGAAACAATTTACAAATATTATATAATAAGTGAATATAGAACATTCTCAGAATCTAAGCGGAAGATATTTGAATTAAGATGCACAACAAACTCTGTTACAAGCCATTTTGTTTTCCCAAGGGAATTAAAATCAAATTTTGGAAATCCTATCTTTTGTTTTAAGCTACTGTTACTTGTCCTTGTGGAACACTTTAAGAAAAAATATTAAATTTTATACTCCATTTGGTAACTCATCTTCACAGACTAAGGAAAGCAAACAGAGAGTGCATGTTGTTGTTTTTTTAAAAAAACTTTTAAAAGTATTTTATGCACCATCCATGATGCTATTTATTCAGTTTGTATAGCCGCTCATCTCAAATCAGTAACTTTGATGGTGACTACTCATAAAAAATAATCAAAACAATTAAAGCACACTACAAAAAGATAATTACATACAAATTAACAAATTAAAATAACCTGTCAATGTCAGCATAACCAAAAAAGGGGGCCCTTTACACATTCAGGACTCCAGACCCAGGCACACATTAGGTGTTCAAAGCCAGCAGGTTGGATGAAATGATGGAAGAAGATGGTCCCTCGGGTCCTGATCCTAAGCCACGAAGGGCTTCAAAGGGGACCCTCATCCTGCTCCTACCGGAAGTCAACTAATGTTTCTCAATCCCATATCTCGACCTGAATCTGGATCAAAAGGGGTCCAAATAATCTGCTTCCTCCAGAGTCAGAAGCTGCCATGCAATGACTTTTTCTACAGCCTTCCTAAAAAAAGGAAAGTTTGGAAACTGAATGAAAGTTGTCCAAATTAGTTGGGTTGAGTGATGACCCCTTGAGGAAGGGAAGTACCACCACCTCCTTAAGAGCCAACAGGACTTCCCCTCCCCCAAAGAAGAATTAACAACTACCCAGATCCAAACATTTGTCCTCTCCTGAGCAGCTTTGATCATGATACAGAATCAAGGAGAGAAAATGTGAAAGAGTGAGAAATTGAGTATGAGTATGATTTCTTATTCAAGTCTTCTGATGATTTTGTTCTAAATATTTAAAATGTTGGCAAAATAAAAGTTAGTGCAGCTAATATATGAACTGTAACCTCTTTCCATTCACCAGTATATAAACTGTAATCTCTCACCCATCCATCCATTGACCAATTTTTACTCAGAAACAGATTCTGATTAAGTGAATATCCAACATATGATCCTGCCAACCTAGAACTTCAAAAGCATGCAAATGAAAGTAGAAAAATAGTTACCACTTCAGTGAGAAGGTAACAGCATTCTGGGCACCTTGGCATATAGTCATGCCAGCCACATGATCACAGAAGCATCTTTGGCTGTGAATCAGAGATGAGCACTGCCCCTAGTGTCAGATATGAGTGGACAGGGGAAACTTTTAACTTTACCTTTTCAACATTCCTTTAGTGTTATAACCATACTATACATTCTGGCTTTAAAACTACTTGTTATTCCCTCAAATAAATCAGAATATCACAATGCATGTATGTATGTCTGCTGTTGAGGAGACCTGTCATGATGTCAGTGACAATGCAGACATCCTATGCTGCTCTCTGAAATTATTTCCTCTGTCAGAAAGTGGATGGAATTTTTCACATGATGGATCACTTATAACCCTTTAAAAAAAAGAGAGAGAAAGCCTTTGATACAGCAATGTACTAATCATTCTTTCAGCAACAATTCTCACAGAAAATTGTAAAGAATCCTCTGGTCCAAACAAATTTGTCACAGGAAGACTATCACTATTCCACTGTATATCACAGCACTTTGATCAGTTGAAGCATGTGCCTTCTGTAAAATAGAATTATTGCTATCTTTATTCGAACTATGACATCTACTATGGCATCATACATAAAAAATATTCACTGGAGAGTACCAGAGTTGCCCAACTTGAGATCTGAGCTACTCAATATATATTGATTACCCCCATTCATAGATGAGGCTCCAGAGAGTTTCTACCCAAGACTGTAGCCTTCAGCTTATTAATTTTGCAGCAACTTATGTTCTTATGCCATAAGGTTTTCTGTCTTCTCTTACTATTTATTTGCATCTCTGCTTAAGATGGCTGTTTCTACTCCCTGCTGTCTAGCTCTTTTTATACTTATAATTTTAACCTTATAGCTTGCTGTTGTGTTTTTCTGCTGGATTCATCCTTTGTTCCTTGCAGATTTTGTTTTCCCCTAAACTTTAATTTTAGAGGTTATCATTATGTCTCTTTGTTGGTCCATTTTATTTCCCCTTTATTGGTCTAGTAAGATTTAATTAAAAGAGCAGAGAAAATGAAGATTATTTTGATGGGAATTAAAAAAAATACTTTTGGTTATGGGTGAAGAAGGCTAAACAAATTAAATGGAATTAAAATTATAAAGCAATGAAATGTTTGGGGATGAAACTGAAATGAGGAGATTCTGGAATAATTTTTTAGAAGTCTGTATGAGAGTGACCATCATGTGACTAAGTGTAGAATGAAAGAAATGCTATTAATGTTAGTGTTCACAGTTATAAAAAAGAAGCATATTATGACATTGTTGAAAAATGATAAGAGTGCAAGAACTGATGATATTACAGGAGTAATGTAGGTGTGCCTGATTATGAAGTTATTATTTGTTTAAAGTTTGTGCTGCATTTGTGCTCGGTGACTGGAAAAATGCTATTCTGGCTCCCCTGTATTTTCCTACAGAAAAATGTGAGCAGCCAGTCCATGGATTCAAATGCTACAAATACACAAATCAAGTAGAAGCTGACAGATTTATTGAACAAAGGAAAACAAAAGAATAACTTTAACTGCACATTATAAGACAGACAGGAAATGCTGAGAAACAAGACAATAAATGAGACACAGCAATGTTCAGTAGAGAACTATAAATGCAGGACAGAACCTTACACTACTGAGGCAGGTGGGAGGCCCCACCACCACAACCTATCAAAGGCAGCTAAAGATGCTGCCCAGATGATTCCTGTAAATGGAGGCACCTTTTCTAGGCAGCCCTATGCTCAGATCCATTCATAGGAAGATCATCTGAGCTTACTGAAGCACAGCTATTAAATCTATTTCTTGCCTAGTCATTATCAAAATTATCTCATCTGGGGTCCCCTCCTTGCACTGGTGATTGGCCTCACAAAGTACTTTGAAAAGAAAGAGATAACACTTGTCAGTTAAGCTGCGAGATGAGCAACTAGATGAGGTTTGCTTTTAAAAATCTCAGACAGTCTTGTTTTTGTTGTTGTTCAAATGATTTTCCTGAGTACTGATTCACTGCAATTTAGCATAACACCATAAACAGATAACAAGAAATATATTGAAGATATCAATCTGGTTTGTATTGAATTGCTCATTCATTTCATTCTCCATGGTTTGTCATTGGCTTTACTAATTATCTCATTACAACAACTTTACAAACAGTACAATTTAGTCATTAATTTGATGAAAGCCTTGCTGAAAAGCAACTAGATATTAAAAAGCATACATCTCTGACCTACAGTTTCTGAAGATTGCAGAACATACCTCTAATTTAGTGCCCAGTTGATACAGAAAAAAAGCTGAAATTGCATTTAATACAGGGCTTCATAGTATTTACTTACACCATGTTTGTTACCTGGCTTATAGATACCCCTTTCAACAGGAAACTGGCTATTCTGAAATAATTTATAAAAGACTAACATTTCATCTTTTATTTATCTCATGAAGCAATTTTCAAGGATGCAATTGATCATATAAAAAGAAATATTTGTTTCACTAGGAAAAATGTGACAAAATAATCTCTTTTTAAAATGTGTGAACTCCCTGCAGAAAGAAACCTTTTTATTCTAGGGATTGCACGTTTTCTTATTTCTTTCCTCTATAAATCAACAAATACAGAATATATTTTCCAACTTTTTCTCCATCATACATTTGTCACATTTTGGCACACACCCTGCCCAGCATAAAACCTCACTGCATACTCCAAATTTTCTTCCTCGTCACCTTTTGTATTTTTTCTATGAGAATTCTTTCAACATTTTCCCAATTATACCTAACAAAATAATCCCTCTGAAATGGCCATATTCATTCTTGTTGCTTTCCCATTTGTGAAGGGGAACAATAACAGTATCCTTCCAATCCTCTGTGCAGATACAATACTCATAGGCACATTAAACAAGTCACACAACTCTTCCACAGCAAAACCAATCCATATTTTAATATTTCTCTGGTTTCATAATCAGCACTTCCAGCCTTACCATTTTTCCACATTTTTAGAACATCTGTGACTTCCTTTTTGCCAATTTCATCATCTGTTTTCATCAGTAGTAGTTTGCATTTGCATTGTCTTTTTAAACTTAACTCTTCCTTTTCAATTTCATTCTTTTTTTTGCAACTATAGTTTTTCTATATATGCAGTACCTTTATGTCTTCCTCATTTTTTGCATTTTCTTACATGCCTTTTTTCTATTCCACAGTTTCCTTCAATTTATCATCCCACCAAGAATCTTCTATAAATATCATTTGTGTAACTTAACACACTTCCATTAGGCATTCTGTAATATAATTATTTATAATTCCAGTTTCCAATATCCACTTTTTATGTCCATATTTCATTTTTTAAATTGGATAGATGAACCTATTTTCTAATCTTTACCTTTCAAGACAGTGATGGCGAACTTTTTTGGCACCGAGTGCCCAAAGTGTGTGCATACCCAAAATACAACGTGTGTGCCGCCCATGCATGCCCCCTGCCCCTTGTGCATGCACCCCGCCCCCTGCACATTCATGGCAGAGACCCAAAGACTAGCTGGCCAGCGGGAGACATGCACGCATGCATGGCAGAACCAAGTTGGGGCAACGGCGCACGTGCCCACAGAGTGGGCTCTGCATGCCATCTATAGCATGCTTGCCATAGGTTCACCACCATGGTTCTATGACTTGTATTTTTACTTTCTGAAGTCATTTTCTTTTTTCACAGTTGTTTCTTTTAGGTTTTTTTCTCCAATATCTTTTGTCAAGATCCATTCTTGACATAACCAAAAAGTGATCTGCCTTGCATTTAAAACATCTAATGATTGAATCCTGTATTTAAAAATGCTTACATGGATGACTGCATGGAAATATCAAAAGTTGTTAACTAGATAAAGCTGTTCAAAAAGTAATTCTTCTAAGCTGCCACAAAGCCTAGATTTATATGTCCATAAAATCATCAGGAGCAAACTTTGAAATAAGCATTACTTCACACAAAAAGCAGATTTATACTTTGTTGCTTCTTTAATTTTAGTGTCATCATACCCAGATGATATGATATTTTCCCAGCATACTGAAGATGAATTGAAGTGGTGGCATAGTGGTTAGAATGCAGTACTGCAGGCTACTTCTGCTTACTGCCGGCTGTCAGAAGTTTGACAGTTCAAATCTTACTGGCTTCCATCCTTCTGAGGTCAATAAATGAGGACCCAGATAGTTGGGAGCAATATTCTGACTGGGTAAACTGCTTAGAAAGGTCTGTAAAGTACTGTGAAGCAGTATATAAATCTAAGTGTTATTGCTATCCTGAGGTTTTGCAATAAAAACAAAATGGCAGCTAACATGCCAAATTTTAGTGGTACAGTTTAAGTCTTTTTTAATATGAGCAGGTTACTTCTCTGAGGACCCTATTTCCACTATTCACAAAAACTGAAAGCCAAAGTAAACCCCCCACAAATCAAAAAGATTAACTATCATAAAAAAGTAATAGCATTTACCTAATATGGTGAAGAAATAAGTTTTAGAGAAATTCGAAGGTTTAAAGGTGAGCTGCATCCTGGACTGAAAAAATCTATGTCACTATGTCGCTGATGGAAATAATAAACAACAATAAACTTTATCCCCAAAGTCCACTGTTGGTAGTATAGTTGCTATGCTTGATAGTATATTTGCTAGTATGACATGTACTTTATGACAATATTGATATTTAAGTCGAAAATGCTATTATGCCAGCAAATATTCAATCTGACCTCCTGCTATCCTACTTCAGTGACTATGTAACAACAAACCAGTATCTTTTTGTATAACATCAAAGCAAATTTGCAACAACTGCAAATTACTTTATTGTTGCTACTCAAATGTTTGAAGGACTTGCAATAGTTAAGAGAGGGAAGGTTTAAGGCAGTGGTTCCCAAAGTGGGTGGTACCGCCCCCTGGGGGACGGTGAGATGCATTAGGGGGGCGCTGAGAGGCAAAGGGGCCGGTAGAGGGGCGCTAAGAGGCGGCAGGGGGCGCTGGAAGTGAGCGGCAGGGCACAATTCAGGGGTGAGAAAAAATCCCGCTGCCGACGCATTCATCACAAGGCCCCGCAGGATCATCCCATTGACTTGCACGCTCTGGTGCAAGGAGCTCTGCCCCCCCCCCAAATGCAGCATTGGGAAAGGAGAACAAAGCCAGAGTGACTTTGCTCTCCTTTTCAAACATCCCACCGCCATGTTCAGGGTGGCGAGGTGTTGCCCCGAACGCAGCATTGGGAAAGGAGAGCAAAGCCAGAGTGGCTTTGATCTCCTTTTCAAACATCCCTCCGCCGCCGCCATGTTCCACCCCATTGAGCCCATTGCATTGGAGGCAAATGGAGCTGTGCCCGAAGTCAATGGGGTGAGCCTGAGAAAGGGAAAGAGAGAAAGAAGAAGAGAAAGAAAGGGGAAAGAAAGAAAAAGGGACAAAGAAGGAGGGGGGATGGAAGGAAGGGACAGAAAGAAAAAGAAATAAAGGAGGGAGGGAGGGAGAAGAAAGATATTGAGATATCTATTCTAGTCCAATCACCTGCTCCAGCAGGGTTAGAAGGGTGTGTGTGTGTGTGTGTGTGTGTGTGTGTGTGTGTTAATTAACCTTTAATTAATAGAAGCCAAAGATGTTTCAATGTGCTGGCAAAGATGCTGGCAAAGATGTTTCAATATGGAAAAGGGCCTCTAAACTAGGCCTCATTTCAATCTGATGCATCAGGTCTCTCTCTCACCCTCTCTCACCCTCCCCTCCATGCCCCCCTTTCTTTATCCCTTTTTCTTTCTTTCCCTTTTCTTTCTTTTCTTCCTTCTCTCTTTCTCTTTTCTCTCTCTCTCTTTCCCTCTCTCAGGCTCACCCCATTGATTTGGTGCACCCCTCCGCTTGGACTTGCTTGGGCAGGTCCCTCCAGTGCAGCGGGCTCAATGGGGTGGACCTGCAGGGCTGGCACCTAGAACGCGGCAGTGTTGGCACATTTGAAAAGTAGAGCAAAGCCAGAGGTCAGTAATTTTTGCTGCAAAGAATCACAAAAGCTTCTGGGTTGTGCACAAGGGGCACACATGTTAATGCAATTCAGCAACATAAAATAAAGAAATACAAATAAAACAAATCAACAAGAATCGGCAAAGCACCTCTGATTAGATTTTATTCACTACTAGAATCTAATCAGAGATGCTTTGCCGATTCTAGCCAATGACCTGCTCCAGCAGGGTTGGAAGCAGGGGTGGGATTCAAATTTTTTAACAAACGGTTATGTGGGCATGGCTTAGTTGGTGGGCGTGGCTTGGTGGTCATGTTATTGGCTGGGTGTGGCCAACTCAATATCACTCACATCGAGGCATGCATCTCCTCGCCTGGCCTCTCATGACTGTGGGGATGCTGCAACAGTTGTAAGTGTGAAAAATGGTATAAGTCACTTTTTTCAGTGCCATTGTAAGTTTGAATGGTCACTCCACACAAGCAAAGTACCAGCAAAGGAGGGGAAAAACACTCTAGAGACATTCCTGAGACAGGAAGTCTAGTCCTGCCAAGAATGTAATAAGGGTTAACGGAGAGGCAGTTTCTGTAAGCAACACCAGAATGTTTCCTTCCTGCCTTCCTTACAGGATTAGGCCAGTAATTTCTTCTAACAACCAGTTCTCCAAACTGCGTAGAATGTTAACAACCGCTTCTAGCGAATAAGCACGAACTGGTAGAATCCCACCCCGGTTGGAAGGGAGTATGTGTACATGTGTGTGAATGGCTGTCAAAACTCCAGAAACAGGTCAAGTAGTTCTGGGGAGGCCAGTCATAAATTAGAACACTTGCTAAGCAACCGGCCATTAAGTGAGGACCACTTGTATTTGGTTTGCCAGTCACCAAACTACACTCACCCAGTCACGTGACCAGCAAGCCACCACCAGTCATGTGACCAGCAAGCCACACCCTCAAATTAGGCCACGCCCACAGAAATTTGAATCGCACCCCTGGGTGAGGGGCATTGAGGATGAGTTTGTAGCACCAAGGGGGCAGTGGACTGAAAAAGTTTGGGAACCACTGGTTTAAGGGAAAGCTTAAACTGCACTTTTAATATATGTATCTTCATTATAGAATACCAGGACAGCTGCTGCTTTTAGTGAAATTCTTTGGTTTTAGGGCAATGGTGAAGATTCTCCTATCTATTAAATTAGCAAGCAGAATGCCTCAACCAGCAGCAAAAGTGCTGACATTCTTCATACAAAACAAATACGGTTATTTTCTCCCCTGATGGGAAGTAACTGGGTTCCCCTTTCTTTAATGGGTTTGTTTCTCTTTCTTTTGCGCTCCATCTGGTATATTTCTTTGCAGCTTCAAGCTGTTTAACAACACGGAGAATTTGGTTTGCAGTAAAAAAAAATCAGTGAAGCCTAATGGTCCACTTACCATTTGAAGAGGGTTTTAGAAACTCTTGCAGAAATGGCATGTTTTCATTTTGGTACTGTTCATTTTAATGCTGTGAACTATAAATTATAACATATTGGGGCCATCTTGAAAGATGCTTCAAGTTTTAGCTTGAAAAATGTTCAGTGTATTTGAAAAACATGCTGTGTTTTCACCACTTTTTGTCTTCTCAAGGAAAATAAGTGCTACAAATATGGAAATAGTATCCATATAGTATGGTTTGTTTTTGTTCCTACTAATGAATTCCTTCCACCATATATTTCGAGACTTGCCTTTAAGTCCTTCTGGTTAAGATTTACCTCAAATCTTTCTGTCCTTCATACCAATGATAGGGCAAAAAATAAAAGAAGGCACTTGAAATTTATTTGCCTAAACCACAGAAGAGAACACTTTTTACGTACAACATTTGGAGACCACAAAAGCTGTGTGTGTATATGTGTGTCTGTATTCACAGTATCTATGCTCTTTGCATTTTGGGAAGGTTTTAATAAAAGATTTAAATAAAAGGAGAAAGTAGAAACTAAGAAAGGTAGCAATCACACAGAGAGAGAATTTTAATTAACAGTCAAGTCAACATACCGGTAGGATAGTGCCTTAGAACAGAGACATAAGCATGAACAGAGTTTCTGCAAAAAAGGGATACAAATCAGAATATGTATCTTTGGACTTTAGGTTTGGTGCTACTTGAAGACAACACTAAGTATTAAGTTTTATATGATAGTGACATGTGAATCTAGCTGGGCGCTTAACCAAAAATAGACTGTAGTTAGTCTAGTGCTGAGTTTGCAGTATTTTTAATTTCAGTAATGTAACTAGCAAACAAGAAAACTTGCCTTCTTAAGGAGACCAAATATACACTATAAAATGGTGGATGGCTCAGATTTACCAGGTTTAGTACATGAAGAAAAATGCACTCTGCAGAAATGCATTGGTGAACAAAACCTTTGATATTATCTAAGCACGCTAGTACTCTAGAGCAGTGGTCCCCAACCTTTTTGTACCAGGGACCGGTTTCAAGCAGAAACATTTTTCAAGGACCGGGGGCGGGGGAGAGAATCCGAGTTTGGTAGTTTGCTTGCAGACGTTTCATTACCTGACTAGGTAACATCTGATGTTGTTACCTAGTCGGGTAATAAACGTCTGCCAGCAAACTCACCAAGTTCAGGGAGCGCCTCGGCCCTGCCTCCCTCAGCCCCATCCCTCAGGTGTCTCCCTCCCTCCCTCCCTCAGGTGTCTGCCTCGTTCCTCTCTCAGTCACTCTATCGCTCCTCCAGCAGCCCAAGAAGCCGGGGGGTGGCTTTTCCTGTCGCCACAGCTTCCCGAGCGCCCGTTTCACCACCCCGCCCGCCCGCCCGCTCGCGGTTCAATCCCACAGTGCTCCGTTCTACCTGCCTGCCTGCCTTCTTCGTTTCGGAGCAGCTTCGGCTGATAAAAAGAGGCGAATAGTTATTATTCTCAGCGAAGCTGCTCCCAAACAACCAGACAGGCAGGCAGGCAGAACGGAGCACTGTGGATTGAACCGTGAGCGGGCGGGCGGGCGGGTGGGGTAAGCAGTGCTGCGGGAAGCTGCGGCGACAGAAACCCCGCTTCTTTGAAGCAGTTTCTTCCTGGGCTGGTGGAGGAGCGAGAAAGCGACTGAGAGAGCTGACCCAGAGAGAAGGACAGGCTTCGGTTGCTTCCTCCCTCCCCTTCTTTCATTTGTGTCCTTGATCCCGATCCCAGCAGCATTCACCGAGGCGAAGAAAGCCGCCATTTTTAATATATTTTTCTTTGCGGCCCGGTAAAGAGTGCTCCACGGCCCGGTACCAGTCCGCGGCCCGGTGGTTGGGGACCCCTGCTCTAGAGGCCCCGAATCACAGATGCTGCACACAGAAGTGTTGGTCTCTTCAGAACACATAGGTTTATTCATTATTTTAATGAATATTAAAAAAAATCCTCAGATACGTATTTCCATATCCTTTATACTTAGGTGGGAGACATTGTTCTGACTTTGTGCTTTTTCTCTGGAAGAAGTCAGTCCCAGAATAGTAATGAAGGTAGTGATGCATTGAATAACCTCATCTGCGGTAGGTAGCATTCTCCTGACTTTCTGTTTCATTAATGATCTAATCTGATAGAGATAATAGAAGATTTACTACTCCTAATGGAAGGATTTCATAGATCAAAAGTGAATCATACAAAGATACAACATGCAATTTTCCCTTTTGGAACTTATTTAGCTGGGCCTTAGAGTTTAATTTTCTCCCCTTCTTACCGTTTGGATAGGTTATGCATAAGGGCTATTTCTGTAATTATAGAATCATAGAGTAGGAAGGTACCACTAAAATCATATAGTTTAACACCACCCCCATCATCAGCTCAGTGCAAGCTCTTCTAAAGCATTACAGATAGGTCTAGTTTCTATTTAAGGAGCTCTTGTGAATGGGAACATATAATTTAATGAAGCAAACTGATCCTGTGACTGAGAATAACAAAACAGAAAGTTCACTTACTCCTCTGTATGGCAACCATTTAGATATCTGAAGACTGCTATTGTATACCTCTCAATCTTCTGTTCTGCATACTGAATATATAGGATTATATAATTTATTATTTAATCATTCTCTATAGACATTATTGCCTGGTACTCTCTGATCATGACCTTCTCCCAATCTAGTAAAGTTGTAATTCAGAGAAAAAAGGAGATGTGACATGACTTTTTTGTGACAAATCCTTGGTGGCTCTTATAATTATTGTATTCCTATCCAGGTACTAACAAATATGTTATATTTACATTGAGTAATTTTCCAGGAACTCCTTATTTATTTTTGTAACATTTCCTGTACTCTAGGTTTCTGAGAATTTGCCCATTCTGTTAATCACTAAGTGATTAACTCATCTCTATACTTTTCTGTCTCCAGCATTTTTGTATCTAAATAAAGGTACAATAGAACTCATTTCCCTCTGATCTTAAAAGGAAACATCTTTGTTAGGATTAAATAATGGATTGTAAAACAGAAGCATTAAATTAGAAAGATCTATTTAAGCAATAAGGAACCATTTTGGTATAATGGTTAAGATATTAGGCTGGAAACCAGAAATTTATAAGTTATATTCCTGCCTTTGGCACAAACTCAGCTAGGTGACTTTAGGCTAGTCATTCTCTCTCAACCTTAGGAAGAAGGCAATGAAAACCCACTTCTGAAAAATCTTGCCAAGGAAGGTGCCGGGACTAGTGAAGGTAGTTGCCATGAATTAAGACTTGAAAATCTTTCTTCAAGGAGAAGCAACTTTGAGTAAAAGGCAGAGAGCAGTACATCCAACCACCTTTCTTTCTCTCCGCAAAGAACTGCTCCTGCTGCCACATCCGAGGCATCAGTCCATACTATGAATTAGCTGAGCCGTGATTATGAACTGAACAGCTCTTTCAATTCTTGAACGCTTTTTGCTCTTGAACAACCCATATGAGCTTACAATTCTTTTTTAGAAGTTGAAACAGTGCCTGTTTCAACTTCTAAACATTAGGTATGAACTGCCAAAAAGAGTCAGGAAAGAACAGGAAAAAATGCATATCACCCACATTACTAAATCCATGTGTGTGTCTTAGATACTATATCCTGAATAGTTGAATTTTTAAAAAAAGCTTATCTTCATAGAGCCTTTTAAAGATGCTTTGAGACACATATATCCACCTTCAATCATGAAATCAATGTGTCAACTAAATATATCACTACATACTTGTCTAAAATGTCCAAAACTATTTCATTCATGAAACTGGAAAATATAGCCCCACAATTAACTAAACCATGTACTCAAATTTGCCATTCAAATGCAGTTAAGTATTCATGTCCCTTCATTCTGATCAAATTGTGATTTTAAGTAAAACTTAATTTTCTTTTAACTTTAATTTTAAAACATTTTCAGCAGTTCCAGTAAGATTCCACACCCATTTGCACTATTCAGATGATCCTAAGGGTACAAATAAACCTCCAAATGGCCTCAACAACTCTCAAGAGAGAGTGCTAATGACCAGGAATGTAAACTCTTCAATTCTCCATCATCCAGTCAGAACTAAAAATGCTTCTTGAATGAGAAATGAAAAGTCTTCAAGGAAAAACAAGGCAAAAGCACCTTTGGGATATACACCAGTAGCTAAGTGTATTAAAACAGCAACACTCTTGAGTACTACAGCCAAAAGGGGTAAAAACACTACTTAAATATTGTGAAGTTAAAACAGAATTCTTCCACAAAGATCTGAGAAATAAATATGTATCAACACTATGCAGAATTTAGAGACAAACAGTAGTCAGAATGCTTATATAAATTGCAAATATATATTTACTGACCAAAACAAAGTATAACATACAAGAAGCAAAATATTTTTTATTGTCAGGTTCCAGCAGTAATGTTCATATTCAAAGAAATTGAAAAACTTGATTATTCTGATTTAGGCAGATGAGAGGGGGATGAACATTTGATGAAAATATTGTCAGTTTAAAATAAGGGCTGGGGATGTATAACTATCCCACTTGGAAATACTGATCAAGATGAAACAAGGACATGACATGGAGAAATTTTATAAAAATAAGATATTCCTGTTATACAGAACCCTCTACAACATGGGTGTGCAACCTTTTGGCTTGCCTGGGCTGCACTGAATCAAAGGAATTGTTTTGGGCTGCATATAAATATATATAGTTAATTTATATAAATATTGATAAAATACATAATATTAAATATTAATATTATAAGTTTACAATCTTGTGGGACTGCATCACCAGCTGTCTAGGGCCACATGTGCATATGCTTTCTCTACAGTATTTCTACAAAATTGCTTCTCTACAATATTACTACTAAATTACCTAAATATATGCACAAGACTTCAGTATGTGATGTGGTAGAATCTTCCTCCATTGAATAAATCAATGCCAAACCACCTTTGTTCTACCTTGCTAAAAAATACACATCAAAAGGTTTTCCATGTCTCCATTTGTTGAAGTTCAGTTATTAAAAAGTGCATCAGAGGAAAATGGAAAGTTGCAGTGCAAATCTTTAAAACAGATAGTCAGTGATGCCAAGAAACCAACACCAACAAAAAAACAGAAGCTTCACTCGGCAGACACCAATTCTCCCAGCTAAAGTACCTGTCCTTTCTCAGGCTGAATAATGAAATGAAGGTTAATTTCAACTGAAAAAGACATTCAGAAATGAAATGGCGTCAGAAGCTGTCAGGGGGAAAGGCTCAGAGGAAGTTCCATGAAGGCTAAACAAATAAAATTTCATCAGCTTTACAGAGAAGGAAAAATGTTTGTTTTTCCACGTAAACAGCAGAGCAGCAGTGTAATGTCTTGTTTTAATCACTGTAGAATAGATTGCAGTTTTATTAAAACAAGGTTTTTACACACACAAATGTGACAAAAAGATTAATATCAAATAGGCTTTGGAAGTGGCAATAAAATCTGTCATTTGACAAAACTTTTATTTGGTCTCTTATAGCAGCTGCACTATCTGATTTTTCTACAAAAATGCAGTTTTACCGTTCTGTGTCACAATGCATTTAGCAACAAAACAAGAGCACACATCATTTCAGGATACTTTAAATTAAGCTGGCATGCTTAAAAACGCGGAAGTGTCTGGCTGATAAAAAGAGTAGCCAGATGATTCAAAGTATCATCCTTTGCAAGCTATTGATTACACCCAGCCAATATTCATCTCTTCAAAAATGGAATAAATCTGTTGTCACTACAGAAACAATGGTCATCTTACAGAGAAGGTTAATCAGATACAGAAGAAACCATCTATGGCCTTTGATAAATTAGAATCAATCATCATATACATTGCATTGCATTAGGATCAGTCATCACATGCTATTAGCACACTGCATTTGTCATCGTACCCCCCCGCACACATTTCCATTCTGCATTTCTAAATACGGTGCCTCACTGAGCCACAGAACTTTTTATATTGTGGAAATGAAGATAAGCAATTTCTTACACTTTGTAAGTAACAAAGATGGTCTAGTCCATCCTGATAATAAATCCTTATATTTAAAATGTTTATCCAATTTGTGTATTTTCAGTTTAGTGTATTTATCCAGTTTGTGTATTTCCAGTTGTGTAGTCTGAGGCTGGAAAAAGTGCCAAAAATAATGTAAATACCATGTTAAGTATATAGTGTGTGTATGGCTAAAATGTATACATGCAAAGTTTTAAAGAAGTTAAAAAAAATAGCACATCTTCAAGATAGTCTGGTAAATTGTTCTTGTTGCTATTGTATAGAATTTTTTTAAAAAAAATTTCTCAAATAAGGTACCGTCCATCTCATACTCAGAGTGACTCTGGGTAGTTTACCACTAAAAGTATGAAAACATGTAAAAAGGGACCCCATAAAAACGGAGATAAAATAAATTAAATGTTAAAAAGGCATGGGGAATGCCTTCAAGATCCTAATTATCCCCAGGGTTCCATGCCACTGTGTGAGCCCCACGTAAGTTGGAAGAGCCCAGTCTTCCAAAAGGCCAGGAGAGCCAGGGCCTGCCTCATCTCCACAGCAGGGGTGACAATCTGGCAGCCGGGACGCCGGATGCATCATGCACATGCCACACCCACCCCTGATGTGGAATATTCTTCCCCCAGAGGTGAGGCAGGCCCTGGCTCTCCTGGCCTTTTGGAAGAGCCTCATTGGACATGATCGAGTTTGACACCTGTGTTCCAGAGGATGGGGGACTATGACAGAATAGGCTGTCTACCTGGACCTCAACAATTGGAATTCTTTGGATGTTTAACATATCTTCACATACACAGATAATAGTATAAATTGTAATATCTGGAATATAGCATTTCATCATATAGATTAACACTAGCCTGCACATAATTTAAAAATATGCAGATATAGCAATTAAAGGAATCTATGATATATCTATATATAGTATCTGACTAGTTATTGTATGCTACAGAGAATTCTTCTCATTTCTCTTTACCTCTTTTCTTAACAATTTAATTTATCAAGGCATCAGTCCTATACCCAATTATATATTATGGTAATCATCATTAGTTATTTTTCTTTTTTTGACATGTACAAAATTACATTATTACCAACTAATTTGTTATTCCCAACTATTTCCAAATCAGCTATTTTTATCTAGCATAGTTTTAAGTTAGCGTTAAGTATAGCAGCATAACATGAAGGATTCTCTATTCAGACTCAGAAATGTATGCTTTTAATCTTCAGCATTCTAGTGCTTGTCCAATTTGTCATCCAAATTGTTATCATAGCCATTTTAATAGTAGTTATTATACATATCACTCCATGAATGAGTTTCTTCTGTCTTGGCAAAAACACTGCCCTGTCTCTTCTCTTCTAGATTCAAACTTTGGATTTGACATTAATTTTACTTTATTTGTTTCTTCTCCCCCACAACAAGTGTAAACAATTCTAATAATTTATCATCAAAACAAGTTTCTTTTATAAATCCAATATAGGAAATTTATCTAGATCAGTCCACATCTCTTTAAATTATTAAGACATTTCCAGTTTTCATTTGTATAATTAATGTACTTTATTTTACCATATCATTTTTATAAACTGTCATTTTTAAATTTACTTTGAGATCAGTCTTAGTTTTGTCTGATAAAGCTTGTTCTTCTTTTATAACATATTTCAATCTATCTATAATGATAGACACTTAAAATTAACTTCTGAGTCCCGTGTTCACAAATACCCTTCAATATGTCCAAAGCCCATTTTGATCCATTCTGTATTGATGTCATATTTAAATGCTCTTCTCCTTTAATTATAATGTTTGGTTCTTTTGGTTCCCTCCCTGTATCCAACTTTCAAAGTCCCATCCTATCGTTTTTAAGAGTTTAAAATAACAACATTTTCCCATGGGAAGGATTTTATAAATAATTTCAAAATCTTATTTCAAATCCATTTTGATCTTTTGTCCACTTATATCTTTTCAAAAACAACTTTCTAAATATCCTTTTGCAATTTATTAAAAAAAGAAAAAGTACTTAAAATGGTGTTTAAAAGTCCTTTTCCAAAACTTGTGCTATAAAACTTGAGTATCTGAAGGTCTTAAAAGCAGTTAACAAGCAATTTCCAAAATTAGAAAAGGAAGATTGAAAACTCAGTGTCTTTTTGAAGGCTCCGACAATAGTTTGGGTAAAAATGGCATTCCCGCATCTCCCAGAATTCTAACCTACCAGTGACTGCTGTTTTGCTGTCATGAGGAGCAACAGTTGGGAGCCCTTGTGAGCAGTCCCAAGTTCTCCTTGTCTGAAGGAGAATCCCAAAGAGCTGGTCCACTTGCCAGGTCATTATTCTTCCATAGTCTCCATTGAGAATGAAGGCGTCTTCAGTTTGCCATTTCTTCCCTGGAAATTCAGTTTGCCATTTCTTCTCCCGGGAGATCTTGGGACAACAATATGAATTAGGAAAATTGTTGCTTCTCCTTTTCCTTTTTCCTGTTATGTGAAAAGTGGTGAGAAGCAAGAAAAGCAACATGAAAAACAATGGAGGCAAAGCTCTTCCTGATTTTCTCAACTCAAAATTTAGATGTCCCAACACTTCAAGTTAAATCAATCTAATTAACCTTCCCAGACTTGAATGACTGTGAATGCTCATTCTTCAGTTATGATCTTGTATTTTACCAAGACTACTTCTGCATCCCACCAGTAACGTTTGTACCATGATTGGCAAAATGTGATTTAGAGGAAAGAGGCTTGACTTTGGAGTTGAGTAATATTGAAGCACAGTCCAAATATCAGCTGTTGGCAGAACAAAAGTAGCCATAAAATAAATAATAAAATATATTTAGAACTGTTTCACCATCATTATAGAATATATAGAATAACAAGAGTTGGAAGGGACCTTCAAAGTCTCCTCATTCAACCCCCTGCTCAACCAGGAGATCCCATACCATCTCAGACAAATAGCTGTCCAAACCCTTCATTCTGTGTTCCTGATTTCCTTGAATCTTACTAACTGGACAATAAATCAGAAAGAATGTTGACTATAACAAAAATTTAATTCACTGTTTATCATGCTCTAAAATTTGACAGCAACTTTGTTACAGGCCTTTTATATCTTCTTTCCTCCTAGATATATCTAGCATGTGCTTTTCATTCATTCACTTTTAAAATTGCATTTTTAAAGTTGGGTTGGGGAAGAAATGCCATCTGCCTTTCGACTGTCAGACTGTAATTTATTTTATGTTGCTTCATTTCAGGCTACAGCAGATAGTGTCCCATTGTATCATGCGCTCTAGATTAACATGACACAACATGACATTGTTTAATCTACAAGCAAATAAAACAGTGCTGAGCTGCTTGTTGAGAACAGTGGATCCTAATGGACACAACAATCAATAAAAATCAGAGTAGTTTTGTTTTCAAATGGGATAATTTTTTACTCAAAGACGTATGCAGCTAAATGGCTTGTAAATTCTAAAACATTTCTTACAGCTTTGTGACAATATTGTGGCAAACAGAAAAAACTCTTTGCACTTTGGAAAACAAAAGTTTGACAAACTAAGTAAACCTATTTGAGTAATCTAGAAATATATTTGCAAGATGTTGTGTAACTTGCTTAGTTAAGTATATATCCTGTAATAAGAAAGGAAAACTACTAGGAAACTTGCCCCTTACTTGAAAACTGGCCTCTTATAAAAATAAAAACAATCTGTTCTTGTTCAGCATATCTGAAAGCACTAGAATAGATAGAATAGAATAGAATACTTCATTGGCCAAATATGATTGGACACACAAGGAATTTGTCTTGGTGTAAATACTTCAGTATACATAAAGAAAAGGTACATTCATTAAGAATCAAGAATCATAACGTACAACACTTAATGTCATAGTCATAGGGTACAATCAACAATCAAATCATACTAGGAAACAGTCAAGTGGGAGGGGATGGGTGATAAGGAGTGGTGAGAAGATTAACAGTAATAGTGTATAATTTGTAAATAGTTGAACAGTGTTGAGGGAATTATTTATTTAGCAGAGTGATGGCTTTCGGGAAAAAACTGTTCTTGTGTCTAGTTGTTCTGGTGTGCAGTGCTCTATAGTGTTGTTTTGAGGGAAGGAGTTGAAACCGTTTATGTCTGGGATGTGAGGGGTCTGTAAATATTTTCACAGCCCTCTTTTTGTCTCGTGCACTATACAGGTCCTCAATTGAAGGCAGGTGGGTAGTAATTGTTTTTTCTGCACTCCTAATTATCCTCTGAAGTCTGTGTCTGTCCTGTTGGGTTGCAGAACCAAACCAGACAGTTATAGAGGTGCAGATGACAGACTCAATAATTCCTTTGTAGAACTGTATCAGCAGCTCCTTGGACAGTTTGAGCTTTCTGAGTTGGTGCAGAAAGAACATTTTTATTCTGCTTTTTTAAAGATGTTATTGATGTTAGGTGTCCATTTTAGGTCATGTGATATAGTAGAACCTAGAAATTTGAAGGTCTCAACTGTTGATACTGTGTTGTCTAGTATTGTAAGAGGTGGTAGTATGGAGGGTTTCTTCTAAAGTCTACCATCATTTCTATGGTTTTGAGTGTGTTCAGTTCTAGATTATTCCGGTTACACCACGAGGCAAGTTGTATAACCTCCTGTCTATATGCAGATTCATCGTTGTCTCGAATGAGACCAATCACTGTTGTGTCATTAGCAAACATCAGTAGTTTAACAGATGGATCATTTGAGATGCAGTCATCGGTATATAGGGAGAAAAGAAGTGAAGATAGCATACAGCCTTGCCCCCCCGTGCTGATTGTACAGGTATTGGATGTGATTCCGCCTAGCTTCATCTGCTGCTTCCCGTTTGTTAGGAAGCTTATGATCCACTTACAAGTGTGTTCAGGTAAAATTTTCTTAGAAGAGTGTCTGGAATGATGGTATTGAATGCTGAACTGAAGTCTACAAAGAGGACCCTAGCATAGGTATTTGGAGATTCAAGGTGTTGTAGGATGTAATGCAGAGCCATGTTAACAGAATCATCTGTCGATCTATTTGCTCAGTATGCAAACTGCATGGGATCTAACAGCAGATCCATGATGGTTTTCAGGTGGGACAGCACAAGCCTTTCAAAGATTTTCATAACTACAGATGTTAGAGCAACTGGTCTGTAGTCATTCAGTTCCTTGATGCAGGGCTTCTTTGGCACTGGGATGATGGTAGAACATTTGAAGCAGGAAGGAACATAGCACATCTCTAGTGATCTATTGAAGATTCGGGTGAAGATGGGGGCCAATTGGTCAGCACAAACTTTTAAGCAAGAAGGAGTTATCTTGCCTGGCCCTGGTGCTTTTCCTGGCTTCTGTCTGTGTAATAGATCTTGCACTTCTTTTTCTGTGATCACCAGAGGTTGTGAGCCCAATGGATTGGGGCCAGTTGTAGGAGGCTTGGCTGTTGTTGGTGTGTTTGAGATGTGGGTTGTGGAGATAGGTGGCTGTAGTTTCTTTTCATACCTGCAGTAAAACACATTCAAGTCATCTGCTAGTTGTTGATTTCCTTCTGCCTGGGAAGGAGGTTTGCTGAAGCCAGTGATGTTTTTAAGAGTTTTCCACATGTTTGCTGGTTCATTTGTTGAGAATTGATTCTTTAACTTTTCAGAGTAGCTTCTTTTTGCTGCTCTAATCTCTCTTGTTGATATGTTTCTGGCCTGGTTGTATAGCATTCTGTCACCTTTTCTGTAGGCTTCCTCTTTGGAATGACGTAGCTGCTTAAGTTTAGCTGTGAACCAAGGTTTATTGTTACTATATCATAACATAGTTATAACTATAACATAGTCATAATACCACAATGGTGTGTGAAAGATGAAAACTGGTACATGCAATGATAAGACACAACACCAAGTCCAAAGATTGCTCTATTGTATTTTTTAGGGTTGAGGTGAGTGCATCTTCTGGCTACAATAAATTTAAATGGCTTTCTGTCTCCTCCCATTCACTTTTTTCTGGATTTGTCCAATAGATTTACTGGTAGTCCTTGACTTAACAGTTCATTTAGAAACCGTTCAGTTACAAGAGCACTGAAAAAAGTAACTTATGACCATTTTTCACACTTACGACTGTTGCAGCATCCCCATGGCCACATAATCAAAATTCAGATGCATAGCAACTGGTTCATATTGATGAAGGTTTGCAGTGTCCCAAAGTCAAGTGATCACCTTTTGTGACTGTCAAGCCCGATATTGACATATGTGTAGCCATTTTAGTTAGGCTTAATATATATTCTTTTTCTTACTTTCTCTTTGGCAGTCATGGGGGAAGGGTTTCGGGCTTGCCACATTCCTAAGTGGGGAGGAGTGGAGATAGAGAGTTGTTTAGGCTAGGTGATCATTCTTCCCGTGGGAACCTGAGCTGTCTGGTGCCTAGGCATTGGAGGTGGAGATTTATGACATCAAGCAAAGTTGAATTACTTCTATTGAAGAATGTAAATGGGGGGTTGTTTCTAACTTCTAATATGTGGGGTAATTCTGGGTTGTGTGAGATCCAGAATTACCATGGATTTTGCCAATTTGATGCTTTCCTAAATAAAAGAAATAGTTTTGGAAGACGGACTTTGTGCTTTCCTTTTTAAAATGGATTTCATCACTTGGAAACCTGACAGTGACCTTCTGACAAGCAAAATCAGTGAGGAAGTCAGATTCACTTAACAACCATGTTACTAACTTAACAAGTACAGTCATTCACTTAACAACTGTGGCAAGAAAGATCGTAAATCAGGCAAAACTCACTTAACAACTGTCTCACTTAGCAACAGAAATTTGGAACGCAATTGCGGTCATAAATTGAGGACTACCTGTATTCAGCGAAGAATGCAAACATTTTCTTAAACTTGCTGTCATTAACAACAGGGAGAAGCAGCCAAGTTGGGCCAGCAGTCAGCTTCTTTGCCAAAAGATTTTGCCTTAAGTCTGTGCACATACTTTAAAATGCTGCATCTTCACACTAGACTTGGTAGAAAGCTGAGTAAAATGGAGAATAAGATTTAACCAATCAGATTATCTGCATGTCTTCCTTTGCTAGATAGGCATAGCTCTGAAGCTTCCTGAAGACATAAGATGAAAAATAGGGTGGTAAAGCAGTCCTAGGATTAAACATCATCCCAACCCTTGGATTAATTATATGAAGATAAATTGAGAAAAGAAAGATGAAAGAATCCACATCCTTTCTCCAGAATGGAGACTGTATTAAGGCCACCTGCAGTGCTGCTGTTTCCTTTGTCATGTCTATATCCCTATTTATAACAGCAAAGAAGTAATGACTTTTACCAAAAAGTAATGTGTAATGCCTGCTTGAAGGATCTCAGGCTTCAGCGCTATCAGTAGATATTCAATTCATGTGTTGTTACATACGTAAATAGCAAAAATATTTCTGTTTCTTGTTCGGGAAAAGAACTACAGCTTCAGTACAAAAAACTGCTGATAGGAACAGAAATCCCTATCCTCTGATCTTGCAGTGACTCCTACAGTTAAAAATGTTTCAGACTACTTTTGTAAAATGGAAATTGTCAGGACCCCTTACAAATCAGTTTGATTCGGGGCTTATCCTACAAAGGAGATACTTTATTCTGTATAGGCGTTCCTCTGAGATATTGTGGTTCCAGACCACTATAATAAAGCAAATATATTGCAATAAAGTGAGTCATATGAATGTTTGGCTTTCCCAGTGTATATAAAGGTTATGTTCACATTGTGCTGTTGCCTATTCATTGGGTAATAGCATTATATCTAAAAAATATACACATCTTAATTAAAGAAATACTTTATTGCTCAAACATGCTCATCATCAAAGCCTTCAGTAATTTGTGATCTTTTTGCTGGTGGAGGGTTTTGTGGGAAAAAACCTCACAGTATTTATGAAGTATTTATGAACAGTGTCAGGAGGACCTTGAAGGTCTTCTAGTCCAATCCCCTGCTTAGGCAGGAAGTCCTACACCATTTCAGACAAACGGTTATCCAACCTCTTCTTAAAAACTTCCAGTGTTGGAGCATTCACAATTTCTGGAGGCAACTTGTTCCACTGATTAATTGTTCTGTCAGGAAATTTCTCCTTAATTCTAAGTTGTTTCTCTCCTTGACTAGTTTCCACCCATTGCTTCTTGTCCTATCCTCAGGTGCTTTGGGGAATAGCTTGACTCCCTCTTCTGTGTGGTAACCCCTGAGATATTGGAACACTGCTATCATGTCATCCCTAATCCTTCTTTTCATCAAACCAGACATACCAGTTCCAGAAACCGTTTTAGCGTCCAGTCTCCTAATCAACTTTGTTGTTCTTCTCTTTAAAAAGAGAGACTCTGTATCAAAAATGCACATAAAAATATGTTGGGTAGATTTGATTATCTACCATCAAGGCAGTGTCAACTCTTAGTGATCACATAGATTTTTTCCCATGACAATTGATCCCTAACTTAGTCCTTCGGGTCTTCCACAGTGCACTCATCACCACTGTAAGTGACTCCCATCCACCTTGCTACTGGTCATCCTACTCTTCTCTTTCCTTCTCCTTTTCCCAGCATTAAGCCTTCTCCAGAGAAGTAGGCTCTTCATGAAATGTGTCTGGAATAGGGTCATTTCAGCCTGGTCATTTGTGCTTTAAGTAATAACTTTGGGAGGATTTGTTCAATGATCCATCTGTTTGTTTTGTTGCACTAAGTCCAACTTTACTTCCTTAGAATGTCACAGGAAATACCTGTCCTTGCACTATATCCTGAACTATTGAACCGCTCTTAATTCATGCTTACTTAAAACATAAATTTTCCCTAAACATTATTTGCCAAGCAATATGCTTGGGAAAAGGGGAGGAGAGGGCAGAAAACAGATCACACATCTGATAGAACAGAGTTGGGAAGAACAAGAATCTCTGATCAGCAATAACAGCAACTAAAATAACTTCTGAAACAAGAATTACACTGCCAGACCTAAGACAATATGAAGAAGAAGAAGAAGGAAGAAGAGGAGAAGAGGAGAGAGGAGGAGGAGGAGGAGGAGGAGGAGGAGGAGGAGGAGGAGGAGGAGGAGGAGGAGGAGGAGGAGGAGGAGGAGGAGGAGGAGGAATGGATTTGTATTTGGAGAGTAATTCTGGCATTTAAATTATTATTTTTTTCAGTACAACTGTGCTTAGAAACTCCGTCCAGGTTTGTGTCTACTGCCTGACCTGTTTTGCATTGGTAGATCATGAGATTCTACTAAGAAGTAGATTCTGAAATTTGGAAATAGGCTTAATGCCATACAGAATGCCTAAACAAATTATCAAGCCTTCTTTAAGCAAAAATGTGCATGTATACACATATTAAATGTAGCTTAATTTTTACTGATATTTCTATTTCTATACACTTAAATGTACACGAAAATAACATTAAGTCGAAGCTGATTTTATAATTAAATGAACATTTTTGAAAAGTCGGATTGGATATGTTTGACTGGTAATCAGTTTCATTATATGAAGACAGCCCTACCTGCCAGCAGAGTGAGTGTGTGTGTGTGTGTGTGTGTGTGTGTGTGTTTTATACTACACTTTTCACTTGCTGCTGCAATGTCATTAAATAGAACTTTTTACTTCTTGAAGTCCTTGAAAAGAGATTAGTAAGCTTTCTCCTTGGGGGTGATTTGTCAATTGCTTTGCAGAGGGCTTAAGCTCATGATGAATATAGGTAGAAAAAGTTTCATCAGAGTTGCATTTGGGTGTCATTTTTTATCAGATTTGTTTCAACCACTTACAGAATACAATATATCAAAGTATATCCCTGGTTTATTTTATTTTTTACAGAACATTATTGGTTTTAAAAACTGATGCTTTTCCAGATAATGGGCATTTATGGATTTCAACTGGATGAGATGTTTCAAGACTCATTCATAATTTTTTTTTTAAAAAGGGAAGATTGGCAATATTTGCAGATATTATTGATTTTTTTTTCTCCTTTACAACCAAAGTCAATATAACTTTAGGGGATGCACAGATTGTGTTTAACATATTTGCCTGATGAATAAATTTACATATATGCAAAACATAGGAAACAAGAATATATATAGATGTACATAAATACATACACACATATACACACACTCACAGATGTACCCATCATTCTATTTCCTTTTGGGGAAGCAACAGTATGTCAAGTGTATAAAAGTAATTAAAATAAGTAAATAAAATAAAAAGTAATTAAAATTATTAAATAATTTAATTATTTAATAATTAAAAAAGAGTATTAGAGACATTTGGCAAGGGGAAAAAAAGAAAATAACTAATTTCAAACAATTCCATTCTCCAGAGGACCAGTTTAGTCTAGTGATTAAGGCATCAGGCTAGAACATGGGAGACTGTGAGTTCAGGTCTTGCTTTAGTCATGAAAGCCAAATGGGTGACTCGAGCCAGTTACTCTTTCTCTCAGCCCACCCATCTCAGAGGGTTGTGGTTGTGGGTAAAATAGGAGGAGGGAGGTGTGTTGGATATTCAAAATAAAAGTTTCACATCTTTCATGTTTTTGACCTCTGATTCTTTCTCTGAACCTGGTTCATTTTGTTACCCAACTACATAACATCAATGATGCTAGAAAGAAATAGGGTTTTTTTGTCTGTTTATATGCAGTATCTTCTCCATGAACAAAGGCAAATACAAGTGTCCCAGGATAATGTTGCAGGATTCAATCTGGGCTGGTCCCTGGGACCAGTAGTTTTGTCTTCCAAGTTTCCGGAGCCCATCCTCAGGGAACTTTTCTATGTTCTGTGTTGTGATATTTATATGGTGGCTGTTGTATGTAGCTTTTTAGATGTAGATTGCTTTTTAGATGTAGCCAGCCATTTTTCTCTTTTGAATGGTATGTAAATGTTGTTTACTTCTATATACTTGTTGATGGCCAATTTGCCTGAGTGCCAAGGTTCCAGAAATTTTCAGTATAGCTTGGTGTTTTTCAATATAGCTTGGTCTACAATGTTCACAATTTTCCATTTGAAACTATGGTAAGTCTATTCATGTGTTATGAAATTATGGAGTTGTCATCATGTCTTCTAGCTGCTAATAGGTGTTTATGGAAGCATTCTTCTAGCATAGAGTAACAGCTGCTATCTCAAGGACTCTACAGTTCAACCTTGGGCTACAAATATTCTCCTCTTTTAATTTGACCTTCATTCATTATCCCATATGACCAAGCAATCTCAGCAAAGTTTGGATGGATTTCTGTTGCATTGTTAATTCATTTTTGTATATTCCACATTTGTTCATTGTTCTTTCTTTCTTCTACAACATACACTTAAGTACCCTGGGATCATTACATTTCACTTATATTTCTCTTGACATATCCAGCTCTTATTGCCATGTAACAAATTGGACAGAAGCACATATACAATAGAAGCTATTCCCCTATTTCAATAAACATTCATTCCTCACAATGGATCACAGACTACTCACTACAAGTGTTCCTTGTACGTATCAGCAGAAAAGCCATTAAACAAATTAGGAAATATCATCATTATTTTCTTACTTAAGGTTCAATGCTGAACCACTTGCTAAGCATCTCATTTATTTTTATTTTCATGCATGCCTTGCTTCCATATAGACTATTTCTGTATTCACAATCAGCCTTGCTCAAATCTACACTTGCACATCATTTTTACTTTCTTTTTCCAGGTTTTTCTTGGATACTTGCATTCATAGCATTCATTTCAATTCCATTCTTTGAAATACCACTATCATTCTCATTCAAATAAAATTACTATTTCTAGCATGCCCTCACTTCAGTTTCATTCCAAATTGTTCATCACTTTTATTTTTAATTCCATTCACTCTGTTGAAGCCGGCTTGTTTAGCACTTTTCATCCATTTCCCAAGCAATATTTTATTCCCCCCAAAATAGCTCTGTATTTCCTCTCCCCTTTTTAATCTTCACTCATTTTTTACAGCTATCTTTTCTCCTGCACATACACAATATACAGGATCCTTCCCTCATCTCCAGTTTTTGCAGCTATCATTCTCCTGTATGCATTTTTTTCTCATTCAAGCTTCTTGACTTTTTCACTCCACCAAACAAGCTGTTTTATATTTTGCATCAGAATAACTTCACATGCTTCTGACTCAGTCTTGCATAATTATTTACACTCCATTTCACATTTCTTCTAGTTCTTCTTTATAACAATTTCTGTTCATTCAATTGTGAGATCAAATATATTTTTAACACTTTTCCATACAGGATTCCTGGATTAACTCTCCTTCTAACCTAGTGTCTTTACCTACTTTTGTATTTAATTTACTTAAATCTCTCAATATTTCATCATGCATTCATAGGCTTACATTTAAACTACATATTCAAAAGCAGATTTTTTTTAACTACCCAGTTACTAAAGTATCACCATTCTTATGTTTCTAAATGGCCCTCTACTTTCTAATCTCAATCCTAACCATCTTTTCATGTAATCTATTTCTTCTGGATTTCATTCATTCAGAACACTGAACAGCTCGTCCTTGATCATTCAATTAACACTGCTCAGTGGAGCATAATATGTAACTATCACTGCCTTTAGATATCTATTTTCATATGCACCCAGAACAATGTAGATAGTTTTAATTTATACTTTTTAATAGATCTTGCTAACGTACCAATACTACTGACATACTATGAAATGAAGTCTGAACTAAAGACTAACATAGTTATGGATAAATGGAATTCATTTAAATTAGTGTGTCATTTTCTAATCAGATCTGAAGGTTTTCAATGTTCAATGAGAGAGAGAGAAAAAAATCAGACAATATTATCATAAACATGGGCATTGTGTAGACATACATTTTTAAACATACATTTTGGAAATATATATTGAAGACAAAAGAAGATGAATATGTAACTTTAGCAAAGGTCAAAATTTGACAAAGTGATAGCTGGGCAAGACTAACCATTTACTGATGTAGACTTTGTGAGAGAAAATATGATTGAAACAGAGACAGATTTCTGGGATTGGGAGAAAAATTATATCATCTAGGCAGCAAGCTCTAGGGAATAAATCAAAACAAAAATGCAATCAGAACAAGGCAGCACCAATTTTTCAAAGACAGAATGGTTTAAATATTTTGCATGTAACCAATAATGAAAAGGGAAGAAGAACATACTTGTACTGTCAGAAAACCATGGATAGAACACCTGAGTTAGAATTGTTGCAATCAGCAACAGAAATAAATAAATTGTTTTTAAGACATATTCTTGAAACTTAAATAATAAGACTGAGAGTAAGTGTAACTCAATAAAGGCATTAGGAAAAAAGCTTGCAATATAGAAACAAACAATTAAAATTTTAAATGTATATAAAAATGTCAGAATTAGCTGTAAAAGCAGAAGATATTGTATTTCCTTCCTCTGAAAAAAATAAAACATGCAATAGTGTGTCCCCAAAAAATAGGCTGAGCAAGCCTAAGGATAGATCTCAACTTTTAATATATTAGAAATGCAAATGTTTAGAATAATTCCCATGAAAACATTGAGACAATTCCTAAATTCTGAGGAAGAGAAACAAATAGCATTTCGATTTATCTGCCATTCCACAGTACTTTACTGCACTTCCTGAATGGTTTACAATGTCAGCATATTGTCCCCAACAATCTGGATCCTCATTGTACCAATCTTGGACAAATGGAAGGCTGAGTTAACCTTGAGCCCCATCAGGATCGAACTCCAGGCTGTGGGCAAAGTTAGCCTGCAATACTACATTCTAATCATTAGAATGGGCAGAATTCTTGGGTGCCAGATGGAATAACACTGACTTTTCCATTAATTAAGAAAGGGTGACTCATATTAACTAGGAAAAAGTTAGAAATGTTTGAAAGGACAAGAGTTGAGATTTGCCCTGTAACAATAATTGACCAACATGAGGATCAGCCATGTTGTTGAAAAACTTTTAAACTGAATTGAATTTTCATCAACTTCTGTTCTGGGTATTCACACTACCCATTTGAGCTTTTGCAATTCATTAAATAAGTTTCTTACTCTGTCATTTTTTATTAAATGTAATTTACTAATTCATGTTAGATAGCTAACTGTCACTTTTTGTGGTACAAGTGAAACTGAGGAGTTCTCCATTTAATATGTTTGCTGCAAGTTATGTCATGAAATATTTAAAGAGTTAGAATTCATCAGTACATTTGTCCTTACATTTTCCTAAACTTGAATGAGGATCCTATATTCAAGAATTCTTACTGACATATTTCTTTTTTTCCACTGTTCATTTATAAATACTATAATTAATATCAAATTGGTTAATATTGGTTTTTAGTTCTGATTAAGAAGTAGCCTCTAAAGGGTTATTGATATAAGAAATTCTGGTACAATAGAAGTGATTTGAGAAAGGTGGGTGGGGACCCAGATGTTCCATTGTAAGTGTACCATGCTTTCCAGCTGTTGCTGGCAGGGTTGGAGAGATTTACAGACTTATGAAATCAGGTATGTTGGATGAAAATTAAAGAGAAATCAACTTAACATAGACCTGTCATTTAGATTAGAAGCACAATAAGCCAGTGAGCATTTTCTCCTAACATTTGATTTAATCCATTAATAATTAATGGTAAATAGGAAAACTCTTGGAGCTTTTCCATACTGCTACTTTAAGCTTCTTGAATTCTATCCAAAATCCAGCTAGAAATAAAGCTGACATAAGTACCTCATTTCTAGACTTCATCTTGTGCTGACCCAGCTCCCCAAACATGACAACCCTCTGACGTGAACTCAAAAGATTCCTTTATTAGGAGTGCTGGCAGCCCCAGCAAAACGTTTCTCTTGCAGGCCGACAAGTCTGTCCGTCTGGAAGACAAATAGCTGTCTGCCACACTTATTCATCTCCGCCCCCTGCTTTTTATCCCCCAGAGGTGGGGCCTCATTAGTAGCAGTGGCTCTTCCTTCTCCAGGATCGGCCTACAGCTTTCCACTGCTCTCCTTTTCTCTGCCTTCTGCTCAGCCGCACGTCAGGCACTGGACCCAGCTGTTCCTCCTCTTCTTCATTAACCACCTCCACACCTGAGGGCTGTTGACTCTCTATCTGAGGGCTGACAGACAGCCCAGGCTCCACCTCTTGTTTCTCTCTGCCAGATCCATTCCCTCTTCCCCCTGATGCTGACCCTGACTCCCACGCCGCTGCCTCCTCTGATTCAGCTGCTGGAGGGGCCAGCGGCTGACAGGCCACAACACATCTCCTCTTCCTCATTGAACTAGATGCTTTACATTCTTGCTCTTTAACATGATATCATTATGATTCTAATACCAGAAGTAATGAAATGTTACTTCTGTCCTCCAGATTCCTAACCTAGGTATTCGTCATTGTATGGAAAATACAACAATGAAATCATTTCAGAAGAAAAAAAATGGTGTGGAGCTCCGGAGCTGGGCAGGCGCTTCCCTGCTTCCGTGTTTCCTTTGCAACTTTTAAGCATGGGGGTAATCGGAAGCAGAAAAGTTCTTGCATGAGGATATATTTTTTCCTTTTTAACTGTTTTTAGGGGGGAAAGACCCACCGTCATGTGAGAATGCTCAGACACGAAATCTATCCGCCCGAAAATAAGTGTGGGGGGGAATTTTAACAGAGGGAAGATGTAGGGAGAAGGCAAAGCGACGGAAGATCCTTCAGGGGAAACTGAGGGGGAGACTCACCCTTGGTCCAGATGAGCCCCTTCCCGCCCCTAAGGAAGCAGAGGCAGCCAGCAAGGGCAGGCAAGCCCCACTTCACAGACTCTGTCCGTCCTCGCTCCCACCCAAAGCCACGAAGTCCCCAATCGCGCAGGCCAGAATCGCCCTCCCTCAGGGGCAGCAACGACGCCCGGTTTTCCCGAGACAAGAAGCTCCGCCGTGCAATGAAAGCGCCCTGGCTCTAGGCTCGCGGGCTCAGAAAACAACGCGAGCCGAGGTCGCCCGGCTCCGCCGGCTTCTCCAACATCCGGCACCGCCCTGTTCTATGTGCCGGGCCCGGCAAATCCGAGCAGCCAGCACGTGGAGCAGGACGGCGCAGGACATCGTTGGCTGCCTCTTCGCAGCACGGAGGCCTCCCCGGCTGGCCAGCTGCTCTCCTCCTTCTCTGCCTGGGGAGGCTTCTTGTGCTGCAAAAGAGGCGGCTAATGATCCCGGCTCGCTCGGCTTCTCCAACATCTGGCACTGCCCTGTTCTATGTGCTGGGCCCGGCAAGTCCGAGCAGCCAACGCGTGGAGCAGGACGGCGCCGGACATCGTTGGCTGCCTCTTTCGCAGCAGGGAGGCCTCCCGGCTGGCCAGCTGCTCTCCTCCTTCTCTGCCTGTTTGTTCTGTGTGACTGAGGAGGAGGAGACCGGCCGGCTGGTTGGGGAGGCTTTCTGCGCCGAGGGAGGCGGCTGCTGGTGTCCGGCTTTGCTCCGCTTCTCCGATGGTCCGGCGCGGCCCTGTTCTTTACTTGGGCAGCCAGGCGCCCGCAACGGCGCCCACGGCGGCAACAGGCAGTTCTGCCCGGCTCTGCTCAGGTGTCCGGCTGGGGCTGTTGGGAGTTGCTGCCGCCGGTGCGGCCCCAGTCCCGCGTCGCCTCGGGAAGGGAAAGGCAAAGCGCTTTTGCCTTTCCCTTCCGGCTGGGGCTGTCGGAGTTGCTGCCGCCGGTTGCGCCCCAGTCCTGCGTCGCCTCGGGAAGGGAAAGGCGGGCGCCCGGCTGCCTAAGTAAAGAACAGGGCCGCGCCGGACCATCAGAGAAGCGGGCAAAGCCGGACACCAGCAGCCGCCCTCGGCGCAGAAAGCCTCCCCAACCAGCCGGCCGGTCTCTCCTCCTCGGTCACACAGAACAAACAGGCAGAGAAGGAGGAGAGCAGCTGGCCAGCCGGGAGGCCTCCGTGCTGCGAAAGAGGCAGCCAACGATGTCCGGCGCCGTCCTGCTCCACGCGCTGGCTGCTCGGACTTGCCGGGCCCAGCACATAGAACAGGGCAGTGCCGGATGTTGGAGAAGCCGAGCGGAGCCGGGATCATTAGCCGCCTCTTTGCAGCACAAGAAGCCTCCCCAGGCAGAGAAGGAGGAGAGCAGCTGGCCAGCCGGGAGGCCTCCCGTGCTGCGAAAGAGGCAGCCAACGATGTCCGCGCCGTCCTGCTCCACGCGCTGGTTGCTCGGACTTGCCGGGTCCGGCACATAGAACAGGGCGGTGCCAGATGTTGGAGAAGCCGAAGCGGAGCCGGTGACTCTCGGCTTGCCTTGTTTTCTGAGCCTAGAGCCAGGGCGCTTTCATTGCACGGCGGAGCTTGTCTCGGGAAAACCTGGCGTGCGTTGCTGCCCCTGAGGGGAGGGCGATTCTGGGCTGCGCGATTGGGGGACTTCGTGGCTTTGGGTGGGTGGGAGTGAGGACGGACGGAGTCTGTGAAGCGGGCTTGCCTGCCCTTGCTGGCTGCCTCTGCTTCCTTAGGGGCGGGAAGGGGCTCATCTGGACCAAGGGTGAGTCTCCCCTCAGTTTTCCCTGAAGAATCTTCCGTCGCTTTGCCTTCTCCCTACATCTCCGCTCAGGTGTCCGGCTGGGGCTGTCAGGAGTTGCTGCCGCCAGTGCGGCTCCGGTCCCGCGTTGCCTTGGGAAGGGTGGGGCAAAACCAGGAGCCGCTGAGCCTGAGCCTCCGGTGCCGCTGCTGCTGTTGCAAGCGCTGCCGCGGCTCTTCCTTTTGCCTTTCCCTTCCCGAGGCGACGCGGGACTGGGGCCGCACCAGCGGTAGCGACTCCTGACTCAGGGGGCCTCCAAGGGAGGGGAAGAGAGTGACTCCTGCCTCCCGCTGTCATCATCATCTTCTTCTTTGGGTTAGTGAATCAATTAAACCTTTCATGATAGGGAGATCGTTTCCCAAATTAATTATTTTTATTTTTGAAATTTACCAGTAGGTGCTGCATTTCCCACCCTCGGCTTATACTGAGTCAATAAGTTTTCC